>NC_061114.1:127110551-127207012 GCF_002878395.1 Capsicum annuum | reverse complement strand
AGTACAGGTAAGGGTGGGGGGTATGAACCGGTGGGGAGGGGGGGTCTGAACAGCTGGGGTGCGCAGGGGGGTATGAAGGGGGGGGTTTATGGACCGGCGAGGGGGTATGAACCGGTGGGGGGTATGAACCGACGGGGGGGTCGGGTCAGCGTCGGGGGACGGCGATCGGAGGTCGGAGCCGGCGGTCGGGTCGGGTCGGCGCCGAAGGTCAGCGACGGTGCCGGGGACCGGGGGCCGGTGCGCTAGCGATAGAGAGAGGGTAGGGAGAGAGAGAGGGCCGGCGACCGGAGGTCGTGGCCGGCGATCGGTCAGCGTCGGGGACCGGAGGTCGGAGCCGACGGCCGAATCGGGTCGGCGTCGAAGGTCATCGATGGCGTCGGGGACCGGGGGCCGGTGCGCTAGAGATGGAGAGAGGGTAAGGAGAGAGGAGAGAGAGAGAGGAGAGAGAGAGAGAGAGAGAGAGCCAGTACAGGTAGACTCCAAAACCAGCTCGTGAGAGAGAGAGAGAGAGACCAGAAAACTTAGATAGGTAAAAACTTAGATATTTATAAATATGCTAAATATAAGCTGTAAGGCCATAAGGTTCAAAACTGAACTATTACTGACTATAATATAATGTCTGTAATAGGGTATAAAAATACCCAAAATTGAAATAAACTATCTGAACACATGTTGTAGTCTAAAAGCCTCTAAACTGTCTGAAAACTATAATGTTGATGGGACATATGCCTAACTAACTCCAAACTACTGAATAATAAAGTAATAAAATAATCATGCTATCTTCGAATGATGAGGACTCACTGCTAGTCTGACTATTGATCGTTTGATCTACTAAGGATGCTTGGGAGCTCGTACTTGTAAAACTATGGTATAAAACACCCTAGCGCAAATGCATCAGTACATTGAATATACTAGTATGCAAGTGAGGTAGGAAAAATGCAAGGGTTCATATGCATGAACAATAATAACTGACTGTATAACATAACCGTGAGAATACATGCATGAATACATAATTGTAATTGAGATCATAATAATGCTGACTCATGAATTATGATAACGTGAATTTATTGATATCTGAGTACTGATACTAGGATACTGAATAACTAAGTCTATTGAGTACTAAGGAACTGATGGCATTTTACTGATAAAGGGATGACTATTTTTGACAGATTTGATTATTAAGAACTAGTCTGATTGACTGTATTTGATAGTCCTAAAATTGAATACTGATAAAATAGGTTTTGTATAATTAATATACTATTAACTGAGTTTGTGATAACATGATTACTGAGTCATGAGTACTGATAATATGATTCACTGTATCTAACAATCCTGATACTGATATACCTAGCAGGGTTTCACATTATACTGATTTAACTGTATCTGATAGTCCTGGGTTTCAATGGAACTGAATTGAGTTCTATTAATTAAACTGGATCTAAAACTGAGACTGTGGGAGGTAATCATCTAACCAACATGCCCCAAAACAGAACTAGTGAGGTTCGAATTATAACCCCAGCTGGATAGGTATCAGTACCGTGCCATGGATAAAGTCAAGCTGTGAGTATACCCTCTCTAACAGGGAGCTCTTCTGTCAATGTATAAATCCCTAAATGTGTAGGGTGCATCTCAACCTATGCTAGCTATGTAGTTATGGAACACAGGGATTGCTACTAAGGATTACACCCTCTACTGGCTGACAGTGTGTGCCCTCATCCTTGGGTTCACTCGATGCTAAATCCTACTCCAAACTCAATAGACATTGAACTGATTAACTGAACTGAACTAATATATAATACCCCATACTATTTTCTAGCTAATGTTATCTCAAGAATGTCTAGTATTATCTTCTAAATTAAATGATGGTTATTCCATAAGGAATTTTAAAAATTTTCACTTTTTGTCATGTAGGAAATTCAATAAGCTTTCCATTAATATAATATTCTACCAAATCAGATAACCGAGTTACAAGTTACGACTATTTTAAGTTCCCGTCATAAAACAGTGCCATATTGGTCAGTGGTGCGCCACACCACAAGAGAAAATGGCATTTGGAAAATTTCAGTACGGGTCCACGATTTGGCATGTCATGCTAGAGGCCAAATTCGGAATTGTCCTTTTCCAGTGTCTCAGTACGATTTTCTCCGTGTCGCGCCAAATTTCCAGGTCGCGAAAAAAGGGCCAACACAATGGCTCCACATCTTACCATCCCTTCATTTCCCAACTTTTAAAATTCTGTAACACGGCGCAATAACATCGCATCGCGCCAGGGGCACAGTTCTAGAAAAAATTGCTGAAATTAAATAGCAAATCCAGGGTTAAAAGGGTCAACTTCCCACCCCTATTTATGCCCTTTAACACGTGATTCATCCACTTTTCACCTAAAATACACTCTCTTCTCTCAAAAACTTCTCAAGCATGACCTAGGGCTTTTCATAGAAGATTCATAGTAAAGAATTTACTTCGTCAATCTTCATGAAATCACAAACCAATGTATGTGTAGTGTTCATTCATGGACTCGGTTCGTCCATGAAGCCCAAGAATATCTTTTCTAAGTTTAAGTTAATGGATTTCTTTATCAATTTCATGTTGGATTTGTTTTGTGTATGTTGAGAATGATCAATTGAATTCAAATCCATGTTGGGTGATCAATTTTATGTGGAATTGATTTGTATAAATGCATATTCATATGAACCTATGAATAGACCCTAGGATCATGAAATTAGAGATGAATCATGATGACTAATTGTTGTATAATGTGTCTAAATGTGCTATGTCTACCATGTGTTTGATTAAATGACTAGATGAAGGATTAATTCCCAACTAGTATGATATCATGAAATCCCCATGTATGTACAAGTTATGCCTATCACATGTTTTGATGGAATGCTTCTATAAATGTATTATGGATTATGATGTTTGTTATATGTTCAAGTAAGTTATGCTTGGTCAGTTTCCTTCTATCAAGTCCTGGGGGTACTTGTACCTGAAACATTAACTATTTGCTTAGAGCCATATCATGTTTTCATGATACTCTCAGTCAGGCCATGATTCTTAGACTTCAGACAGTCTTATGACTCAGGAAATCTCCATGATCTCATGAACTCAGTATGTTTTCAGATATCAGTAGTTTTTCGTTAGTCAATGGAAGTCAGTAACTAAGTCCATGTTCAGTTCAGTAAATTATGTTCAGTGTCTATTCAGATGGGAGTAGAAATTAGCATCGAGTGAACCCAAGGATGGGAACTAACCTTTTATATGAGGGTGTGATTCTTAGAAGCAATCCTTGCATTCCAGAACTATGTAGCCAACATAGGTTGAGACATCATAACCTACTATATGAGGGAAGATGAGGTGGCTTAGCCTGCTATTTGGGGGTTCCCACCATTCTGACTAGAGTTACCTATTATATTAGGGTCACTCATATGTTGTCCTTACCAGTGGCGCGGTATTGACACCCTTTCAATCAAGGCATAGATTGGACCCCAATTCAGCTATAATGCATCATTTGGGGCATGTCAGTTAGATGACTATCTCCCACAGTCTCAGTATCAGTCTCAGTAAAAGGACTCAGATAGTTCTTCAAAATTCAAGACTGTCAGATGCAGTCAACTCAAACACAGTACGGAACTCAAATAGTTCCACCAGATTCAGGGCTGTTAGATACAACCACTCATGTTATTAGTTATACCAGTTATCAGTATGTCATGTTATTAGTATCCCGATTTAGTACTCATGTTATCACAATTTTAGATAAAGTTACTATGTATGCATGCATATATTCTCACTTTCATATTAGTAACTTAGCAAGTATTTTTCATGCATATGAACCCCATGCATTCATCTTACCCTATATGCATACCAGTATATTCAAAGTACATACACATTTGTGCTATGGTGTCATATACCATAGGCTTAGAAACGGGAGCTCCATATCAGCAGTAGATTCCAATTTCAGCAGTCAGAGTTAGAAGTGAGTCCTCATCATTCGAGGACATGATTATTTCTCTATTATCTCATTAATTAGTTTATTAGTTGGATTTAGTTGGGGACATGTCCTATCAACTCCTTAACCAGATAGTTCAGTCAGTTAGAGGCTTTCTAGACTATCATGTTTCAGACTTTAGCATTTTCAGTTTTGTTTTGTGTATTTCATACCCCGTTTAGATGTTATATTTTACTTCAATTATGTGAACCTTATAACCTTTTAGTTTAGGTTTCCATATTATTTCATATTTTATGCAGTATATAGGTACATATATTAGTCATGGGTTTATTTGTGGCCCTTCAGAGTCATGAGCACCGTGTAGCATTTTGGGTACCAGATTTAGGGTACTACAAACTTGATATCAGAGCCTAAGGTTTAATAGAGTCCTAGGAAGTATAAAATCTACATCTATCAGAGTCTTGTACAAGAGTGTGTTGTGCACCACATTTGTGTATAGGAGGCTATAAGATACTTAGGAACAGTTTCCCCTCTTTCAGTATTCATGTCGTGCCAGTGAGCATAATATTAAGACAATCTCTCATTCTAATCCATTTCTCCCTTTCTTTTATAGAACATGCCTCCTAAAAGAAGAAATAGGAATCAGCTAGCTCCACAGCCCAAAGAACCTTTAGGCGAATATGTTTCTCATGCAGAGTTTCGAGCTGCATTCACTACTCTTGCTAACTTAGTTGCTTCTTAGAATAAACAATTAGCTGTCATTTCGGCCAATCCAGTGGACAATTTAGCTATAGCTAGGATTCGGGATTTTACTCGAATAAATCCTCCATCCTTTCTTGGGTCTAAGATAGATGAGGACCCTCAGAAATTCCTAGATCAGGTGTAAAAGGTAATAGATATCATGGGGATGACTAATATTGAGAGTACTGAGATAGCTGCATATCAGTTGTAGGATGTTGCTCACACTTGGTTCAAGCAGTGGAAGTCATAGAAGGCAGATGTTGCAAGGCCAGTTGAGTGGGAGGAGTTTGTGTCTGCTTTCCTTAATAGATTCTTTCCTATAGAGCTGAAGAAATCTAAGGTGTTATAATTCATCAACCTCAGGTAGGGCAATATGACAGTGAAAGAGTATTCTATTAAGTTTACTCAATTAGCCAGATATGCCCCTCATGTGGTTGCAGATAGCAGGGCAAGGATAAGTAAGTTCATTTCAGGGGTGAATGATAGCATGGTTAATGAGTGCAGATCTACCATGTTGAATAGTGACATGAATTTAGCCAAGCTCCTAACTCATGCTCAGCAAATAAAGGAGCAGAAGGTTAAGCAGAGGGAGAATCAGAATAAGAGAGCTAGGACAGGTAGGTTAAGTTTAGTCATCCTAAGTCAGAAGGAGGAAATTGTTCTCAGTTTTTTCCTAAATCATTAGTTCTAACTCATTCTTCAGCCAGTGCTCCAGTTCCTAAGTTCAAAGAGGGTAACAATGATAGAGAGCCAGGCTCTAATTCACAAGGTAGTTTTAGCAGTGCCTGCATCTATCTTTTATACTAGACTTATGGCAAGAACTATCAGGGTATTTGTAGATCTGGCATAGGTATTTTTTTCAGATGTGTCAAGCCAGGACATAGAGTCAGAGACTGTCCTCAGCCAGGTCCTCAGGGTCAACAAAATCACTCCTTATCTCAGTCCAATCACCCAAATCTATAGGGTGCCATCTCTAGTGCTACTAGTGGGCAACACCCAAATCGTCTCTATGCTCTTCAGTCACGACAAGATCAGGAATATTCTCCTGATGTAGTTAATGTTTTTCTAGATCTAGCAGCTTCTTTGTCTTTTGTTACTCCCTATATAGCAGACGATTTCGAAATTAGTCCCAAAATCCTAGCAGAGACCTTTTCAATTTCTACCACAGTGGGTAAAACCATCATAGCCTGGCGGGTATGCAGGAACTGCTCGGTTATGATATTTTAGAAAGTCACCTCAGCAAACTTAGTTGAATTAGAGATGACTGATTTTGACATCATTCTAGCATAGATTGGATTCATTCCTGCTATGCCACAGTCGATTGTAGAAATAGAATAGTCTATTTTCAGTTCCCAAATGAACCTGTCCTTGAGTGGAAGGGTATTGTATCCGCTTTCAGGGGTCATCCTATTTCTTACCTTTGGGCAAGGAAAATGATATCTAAAGGATGTGTCTATCATCTTGTTTAAGTTAAGGACACTAGTTGCAAAACTCCCAGCCGTGAATCAGTTTTTGTTGTAGGTGAATATTCAGATGTCTTTCCCAAGGATCTTCCAGGAATTTCTCCCGAAAGGGAAACAGACTTCGGCATTGATCTTCTTCCAAATTTTCAGCCTATCTCTATTCCGCCATATAAAATGGCACCAATAGAACTCAGAGAATAGAATGAAGAACTGAAGGATCTCTTAGATAAGGGATTCATCAAACCCAGAGTTTCCCAATGCGGCGCTCCAGTATTATTCGTGAGCAATAAAGATAGTTCTCTTAGGATGTGTGTAGACTACTGCCAACTCAATAAGGTCACGGTCAAGAACAAGTATCCTCTTCCCAAAATCGATGACTTGTTAGACCAACTTCAGGGTGCCAATTATTTCTATAAGATAGGTTTCAGATCCGTCTATCATCAGCTCAGATTTAGGGAATGTGACATTCCAAAAATAGCTTTCCGAACTTGGTATGGTCACATCGAATTTCTAGTCATGTCATTTGGTCTTACCAATGCCACAACCACTTTTATGGACATGATAAACCATGTTTCAAGAAGTACTTGGACATGTTCGTCATAGTCTTCATAGTTGATATTTTGGTCTATTCATGTAGTGAGTGTGATCATGCAGACCATCTCAGGATATCACTTCAGAGTCTCAGAGATCATCAACTATTCATCAAATTCAGTAAGTGTGAATTTTGGCTAAGGTCAGTAGCATTCCTTGGTTATATCATTTCCGGTGATGGCATTAGAGTTGATCCTCAAAAGACCGAAGTAGTAAGAAACTGGCCTAGACCTATCTCTCCATCAAATATTAGGAGTTTCTTAGGTTTGGCTAGCTATTACAAATGGTTTGTTAAGGGATTTTCTTCTATTGCATCCCCTATGTCCAGATTGACTCGGAAGAAAGTCAAGTTTCAGTGGTTAGATCCTTGCAAGAAGAGTTTTTAGGAGTTGACAACTTGACTCACCTCAGCTTTATTTTTAGCTCTTCCAGATGGTCCAGATGGGTTTGTAGTGTATTATGATACATCTATAGTAGGTTTGGATTCTGTCCTCATACAGCATAGTAAGTACATAGTCTACACCTCCAGATAGCTTAAGCCTCATGAGAAGAATTACCCTACTCATGATCTTGAGTTAGCATCCATAGTATTTGACTTAAATATTTGGAGTCATTATCTCTACGGAGTTCATATAGATGTCTTCACAGATCATAAAAGTTTTTAGTATATCTTTTGTCAGAAAGATCTCAATCTTCGTCAAAAAAGGTGGTTAAAGCTCTTGAAATAATATGACATGAGTGTCCTCTACCATCCAGGCAAGGCTAATATAGTAGCTGATGCTCTCAGTACACTATCAATGAGTAGTGTTTCTCATGTTGAGGACAGTAAGAAGAAGTTAGCTCAGAAAGTTAATCAGTTTACCATACTAGGCATTCGCTTAGTCGATACAAATAAGGGTGATCTATGGGTTCGGATTAGTTCAAAATGATCTCTAGTTTCCAAGGTGAAAGGAAAGAAAGATAGAGAACCCAGCCTTGTCAAGTTGAAAGAGTCAGTTCAGGACCAGAACGTAGTGGTTTTATCCTATGTGGGAGATGGTGTTTTGCTTTGTTAGGGTCATCTCTGTGTTCTAGGTGCAGACGACTTAAGGTGGTGACTTGTTGTAGAAGTACATGGTATACACTACTCTATTATCTAGGGGACATAAAGATATACCGGGACTTGTGAGAAAACTATTGGTAGATTGGGATGAAGAGAGACATTGTAGAGTTTGTTGCTAAGTACTCTACATGTCAGCAAGTTAAGATAGAGCATCAGAAGCCTATTGGGTCTACACAGGAGTTCAGTATTCCTACTTGGAAGTTGGAAGTTGTGAACATAGATTTCGTGATAGGTTTGCATCAAAATCGTCATCAACATGATTCAGTCTGGGTCATTGTAGATAGAATACCAAATTAGCTCATTTCCTTCCAGTTCATACCTTTCATTTAGCCAAGGATTATGCCAAACTCTACATTAAGGAGTTGGTCATATGAAACGGTGTTCCGTTGTCCATTATGTCAGATAGAGGTACCCAGTTCACCTTTCATTTCTGGAAAGCATTCTAGAAAGGTCTTGGTACCTAAGTTCATCTTATTATAATCTTTCATCCTCAGATCGATGGTCAAGTAGAAAGGACCATTTAGACTTTAGAAAATATGCTAAGGGCGTGTGCAATTGATTTTAAGGGAAGTTAGGATGACCACTTACCTATGATTGAGTTTGCATATTACAACAGCTATCATTTCAGTATTCAAATGGCTCCATTCTACGATCTCTATTGTAGGAGATATAGATCTCCAATTGGTTGGTTCAAAGTTAGTAAGGCCTCAGTTATAGGGCCTGACTTAGTATTTGATGCCTTATAAAAAGTCCAGTTGATTGGAGAAATACTCTGGCCTGCTCAGAGCCAACAGAAGTCTCATGCAGATATTCATAGAAAAGATCTCGAGTTTGAGATTGGTGATCATACCTATCTAAATATCTCTCCCATGAAGGGAGTGAAGAGATTCGAAAAGAATGGGAAAGCTTAGTCCCTGATGTGGTGGTTCATTCAAGATTCTCAGTCATTTTGGCAAGGTAGCCTATAAGCCTTAATTACCTTCAAATCTAGCCTCAGTTCATCCCGTCTTTCATGTCTCTTTGCTAAAAAAGTGTATAGGTGACCCATCAATTTTTGTCCCTATTCAGAGCATTAGTGTTCAGAACACTCTCTCTTATGAAGAGATTCCAGTCGAAATCTTAGACTATCAGACTTGTAGATTGAGGAACAAAGAAGTCCCTTTAGTTAAAGTTCTTTGGCAAAATTAGTCTGTCGAGGGAGCTACTTGGGAAGAATAGGAAGACATGGGTACCAAGTAACCTCACCTCTACTTCACAAACTCAGATCAAGCTCAAGTTAACAGTTCTCCTTAAGCTTACTCAGTTTCATACTCGGTGTTCATCACAAACTTGGTATGCAGCTTCATGCTCATGTTTCTATTTAAAACTTGGTGTCAAGTACCATTGCATATTCAGTCATGCACACATTAATCAGTTCAGTCATGTAATTATGCATCAGACATGCATTCTCATTGTGAGAAACTTAGTTCATCAGAACACTCAGTCATGTATTCATGAATCAGCTACACATGCATCAGATATGCATGTTCAGTATTATATGTTCATCTTGTCAGTCATGTAAGTCATGAGATCATGTTTTAATTATTCATTTTCAGTATATACGTCAGTTTTCTTTTATTCCCTCTCAGCCAGTCTCTTTCAAGGACAAATATTCTCAAAGGGAAGATATTGTAATACCACATACTTTTTCCTAGCTAATTTAATCTCAAAAATGACTAGTATTAGCTTCTAAATTGAAAAATGGTTATTCCATAAGGAATTTTCAAGATTTTTTACTTTTTTCATGTGGGAAATTCAAGAATCTTTCCATCGATATAAGATTCGACCAAATCCAATAACTGAGTCAAAAGTTATGACTATTTTAAGTTCCCATCATAAAATAGTACCATATTAGTCAGTGGCGCGCCGCACTACAAGAGGAAATGGAATTTGGCAAATTCTAGTATGGGTTTGTGATTATGGAACATTGCGCTATGGGACAAATTCAGAATTGTCTTTTTCTAGTGTCTCAGCGCGATTTCCTCCACATCGCACCAAAGCTCCAGGTTGCAAAATAAGGGACAACACGATGGCTCTGCGTCACGCCATCCTTCAATTTCCCAATTGTCGAAATCTAGTGACACAGCGCGATAGCGTCGGGTCACGCTAGGGGCCCAATTCGAGAAAATTTACTAAAATTAAATGATGCATCCAGGGTTAAAAGGGTCAACTTTCCACCCATATTTAATCCCTTTAACATGTGATTCATACACTTTTCATCCAAAATACACTCTCTTATCTCAAAAGTATCACAAGAACAACCTAGGGCTTATCATAGAAGATTCAGAATCAAGGATTTCCTTCGTTAATCTTCACGAAATAACAAATTAAGGTAAGCGTAGTGTTTATTCATGGACTTCTTTCATCCATGAAGCCCAAGAATCTCTTTTCTAAGTTTACGTTTATTGATTTCTTTATGAATTTCATGTTGGGTTTATTTTGTGTATGTTGAGAATGATCAATTGAATTCAAATCCATGTTGGGTGATCAATTTTATGTGGAATTGATTTGTATAAATATATATTCATGTAAACCTATGAATAAACCCTAGGATGATGAAATTAGAGATGAATCATGCTGAATAATTATTGTATAATGTTGTCTACATGTGCTATGCCTACCATGTGTTTGATTAAATGCCTAGATGAAGGAACAATGCCCTACTAGTACGATATCATGAAATCCCCATGTATGTACAAGTTATGCCTATCATATGTTTTGATGGAATGGTTCTCTAAGTGTATTATGGATTATGATGTTAGTTATATGTTCAAGTAAGTTATGCTTGGTCAGTTTCCTTCTATCGAGTCCTGGGGGCACTTGTACCTGAAACATTAGTTGTGTGCTTAGAGCCATGTCATGTTTTAATGATACTCTTACTCAAGACATGATCCTTCGACTTCAGACAGTCTTATGACTCAGGAAATCTCTATGATCTCATAAACTCAGTCAGTTGTCAGATATCAGTAGTATTCCGTCAGTCAATGGAAGTTAGTAACTCAGTCCATGTTCAGTTCAGTAAATTATGTTCAGTGTCTATTCAGATGGGAGTAGAAATTAGCGCAAGTGAACCCAAGGATGGGCACTCACCTATAATTTGAGGGTGCAATTCTTAGAAGCAATCCATTCATTCCAAAACTAATTAGCCAACATAGGTTGAGACATCGTAGCCTCCTATATGAGGGTAGATGAGGTGTTTTAGCTAGCTATGTGAGGGTTCCCACCGTTCTCACTAGAGTTACCTATTATATTAGGGTCACTGACATATTGTCCTTACCTATGGTACGGTATTGACACCTTTCCAATCAAGGCATAGATTGAACCCCAATTCAGCTATAATGCATCATTTGGGGCATGTCGGTTAGATGACTACCTCCCACAATCTCAGTATCAGTCTTAGTAAAAGGACTTAGATAGTTTTTCAGAATTCAGGACTGTCATATACAGTCAACTCAGACACAGTACAGAACTCAGATACTTCTACGAGATTAAGGACTGTCAGATACAGTCACTCATCTTTTCAGTTATATCAGTTATCAGTATGTCATGTTATCAGTATTCAGATTTAGTACTCATGTTATCATGATTTCAGATATAGTTACCATGTATGCATGCATGTATTCTCTTGTTCATATTAGTCAGTTTGCCAGTATTGTTCGAACATATGAACCCCATGCATTCAGCTTACCCCACATGCATACCAGTACATTTAAAGTACTGATGCATTTTTTCTATGGTGTCTTATACCATAGGTTTAGAGACACGAGCTCCAAATCAGTAGTAGATTCCAGTTTCAGTAGTCACAATTAGATGTGAGTCCACATCATTCGAGGACATGATTATTTCTCTATTATCTCATTAATTAGTTTATTAGTTAGAGTTATTTGGGGACATGTCCCATCAACTACTTACTCAGATAGTTCAGTCTGTTAGAGGATTTCTAGACTATCATGTTTCAGAATTTACTATTTTCAGTTTTGTTTTAGGTATTTCATACCCTATTTAGATGTTATATTTACTTCAGTTATGTGAACCTTATGCCCTTTTAGTTCATGTTTCCGCATTATTTAGTATTTTATGCAGTACACAGGTACAAATATCAGTCATGGGTTTGCTTGTGGTCCTTCGGGGTCATGAGCACCGTGTAGCATTTTGGGTACCCGATTCGGGGCGTTACATGATACTGATAGTATTTTTTAGTGGAGATAAACTAAGTTTAGTAAGTTCCATTGACTGATGGAATACTACAGAAATCTAAGTACTGACAGAGAGTACTGAAGTTACTGAGATTTCTAGGAATACTAAGGTTACCTAGATTACTGAGTACTGATGCAACTAAGACCACTGAGGTCACTGAGATTACTGAGTAAGACTAGACTGATACTGAATTTACTTAGTTTTCTTGATTCATAAGACTGACTGAATTCTAAGGATCATTGCTTGACTAAGAGTAACATAAAAACATTACACTGGCTCTATGCATATTGCTAAATTGTCCGGTACAAGTACCCCTAGGACTCGATAGCATGAAACTGACAGGACATGAGACTTCTTAAACACATGACCAATATCCACAATTTATAATACATTAATTTGGGGATTTCATAAAGCACATAGTTATCATAGTCTTGTACATGAATGAAATTGCATCTAAACATGTCATATTTTCATCAACCTAATCTCATGTAAAATCCCACTACCATTAATAATGAATACAATATCATGGAATTCATTCTTAGTCATAGGATAAAGCATACACTTATCACTTGGGTCACAATTAAGCTATAATACATAATTTCTATTCTCTTAGGTATTTTATCAAACACCTAGGATGCATGACTTAGGGCATAGGCATGACCAACATATAAATACAACAAAACTCCATATTTCAACTCAAATTCACATATTTCAGACCACATACGAGCATAGGTTCATGAACAACACATAAAGATTCCAACTTGGGAATCATACAACCATAATCACATGAACATAATCAACCCACAACAAAATATTTATAATACAAGATTTAAAACTTGATTCTTGGGCTTCATGGATGAAAGTAATCCATGAATGAACACTGTGCATACCTTAGTTCTTGATTCTACAAAGATTGATGGAGATATTCTTAAATTTGAGTCTTGGATTCGAATCCCCAATTGAAAATCCTAGCTTGTTCTTGAGAAAAACTTGGGAGAAAAAATATATCTTGGGTGAATTATGGATGAATCACCCAAGGGGTGAATTATGGATGAATCACGTGTTATTGGGTATATATAGGGGTGAGAAATTGACCGTTTTAACCCTTGGATGCGAATTTTAATTTTGTTAAAAATTTTTTACCTAGACACCTGGCGCGATACAGTGCTATCGCGTCGTGTCACTAGAATTTGACAATTATGAATTTGAACCTTAGTGCAAAGCACCATAATTATGGATTCTTACTGAATTTTGATGATTTCCACTTTGGATGGCTCCACGATGCGTTGATGGCTTAGGTGGCACACTGTCTTACTAAAATGACTCTAACTCTTCACCCAGGTGTCGAATTTAGGTGAGTTTGGTATCAATGGAAAGCTTATTCAATTTCCCATATTATTTAAGTGAAAATATTGAAAATACCACATGGATAAAAGTGAATTCATCTTTGAAAGAAGTCTTTAACATTTCTGGGATGATTTTAAGCTAGGTAGAAGTATGGGGTATTACAATATCTCCCCCTTGGGAATACTCGTCCACAAATGAGACTGATTTAGATAGGAGAAATGATAAGATGAATTACATACTACATATGAACAGCTAAAACATGACTACCTGACGGACATTACTAAGATTCATGCTGAGCATGTATGTCTGATGCATGATTTTATGACTGAGCTGTTACATGAATGCATGACTGATAGTACTGATAAGTTGATTATGCATATCTGATGCATGAATGCATGACTGAACTAACTCATGAACGTGCTACTAAACATGTAAGGGTAGTGATACCAAGTTTGAAATAAAAATTGAGAATAGAACTGAATACAACATTTGTAATTGATACTTGAACATGAAACTGAATAAGCTTAAGGAAAGCTATTACCTTGGGCTAAGTCAAAGATTAATTACTAAATATACATGAGCAAAAACATAAGAATGTAACTGGATCTGGAACATCATACATGAGCTGAAAATTGTGATCTGAAATAAGTACCTTTAACACATGGCATACGACCAAGATTGGAGCTAGAGGGTCAACCTATGGGTACCCACTACTCCAAACTGGATTCATTACATTAAAAAAATATGGAGGTTCTAGGACACGATAGCTAGGGGGTTATAGAGCATCTCCCTCTTGGGACACTATGTCCCTTGAAAAATACTTACTTGACTACAATATTGAGAAAAACTGGGATGATGCACAGGGCACCTACAAACTAAATCATGACTAAATATTTGGCATCTAAAACTAAGGAATGTTACATGAACCAAGATGAACATGAAACTACCTAGTTGGTCTATCTTAGAATAATTAGGTTCATCAGATTTTGAATAGTGCAACTGGATGGAAAAGACGGAAACCATGTTGTTCGAACTTGTTTACTTGACTGCTAAACTGAACTACTGGCTCTGTGGACTAGCTCATGCTTAACATTTATACTTGACTATGTTTTTCTATGATACTCTTTTTGTATAGTTCTAATAAATAAAGAGAGAAAGTGAATCTTGGTCTGGACTGAGCACAAATACATAAATATACTAATTTATCTAATTAACCAAATGAAGGATAGTTGAATACATGACGTGTAAAACTGAACTGTACTTGGTTTTGGATAGCTGGACTAAAACTATAGGGTGTTATGTATAGAAGGTAATGGCTGAATAGGTAACATGAGGTGACTGGGCATGGATTTATGAAAACTATATTACTTAAAATTGGGAGACCAAACATATTGCATGATTCAGAAACATTTTGTAGATAAGGTATTGAAATAATAATAACTGAGTAACTGATAGCTTTACGCTATGTTTGAGTAATCCTGAAAGTGAACTGAGTTTCTGATCTGGCTAAACTAGGACTGGGATTGAGATTATAGTTAAGACAGTAATTGAGACTGTAATTGTAACTAAGACTGTAACTGGGACTAAATGCTAGTTTTCTATAACTGAGGTTTAGATTGGTACGGGAGCACTGAATTTTGATGGCTAAATAACTGATAGCAAAAAGCCATGGTTCTTTAGGACTATCTAAGTATTTTACTGGATACTAACTACTGAGTGACGCTGTAACTTAGGACTGTGCAACAGAATATTAACACCACAGATTCACTGAGGTATCTAAAATGAGAGTATTTATGACAGAATTTGAGTTTAACTGAACCCTAAGAGTGAAGTCATAAATCATGTGGGCTAAGCATACTGTAAAGAATGACATGAGTGCATGAGTCATGAGCTGCATGACCTTGAGTCTAATATTTCTATACTCAAGGAAATTCATTTGTAACATAGCCAAAACTCTTCATACTAGAAACTTAAATCACACACTATTTTTTTTATAGAAAATGCGTGAATATAAGTTGGGTACATCGAACTGTGACATGAAGCATGCATAAGTATCGGGAGGGTTGAAGTACAAAACTTCACATTGTGATAGGAATAGGCCGAGAATCACCTTCCCTTATTGATTTCCTATACATACTGGTAATACTACTAGAATCGGAAGGCCTGGATTTCTGAGATATCATAATCGGATAGTTACAGTATGCTTGTCGGGCTATGTTAGACTAACTCACAGGGGTAAAGACTGAGAAGGTCCTATTAACATCTAATCTGACCTTAAAGTTGCCTGCTATGCAAGGAGTTACAAAAGAAAAAGAGCCTCCTAAATCAAAAGAAGCGAGAACTAATAAATGAGAGATCTGTAACATACCAGTAGTTGCATCAGAAGGACTTTCCTGATCCTGTCGGGGATAAAGTACATAGAGTCTGTTTGGGTGTTACCCACTGATAGTGCTGGAATTGGTACCCTGCTAATTTGGGCGACCAGACTAAGCTGAAGGACTGTACAGACTTCGAAGACCGAGTTTAGGATAGTCTCGAAACTTGTGACCTGATTGCCCACATCCAAAGCACACATTACTGCCGACTCTACACACACCCTTATGATACTTACCACACTTTTCGCAATGCAGATAAGTAAAAATCCTGCTCTCACTACCCTGGTCCTTGGAGCCTGGTAAAAATCCTGCTCTTACTACCCTGGTCCTTGGAGCCTGGGCCTTATCTCTATGTTTATTTCTAAACTTTGGAGCTAGTGCACTAGATGAAGATGGAACTGGGGCTGGAAACTTATGTCTATGCTGAGAACGGTTAACACACTGCTACCCTAGCTGAGAAAAACTATGACTACCAGTCCTGGCTCTCTGGTTTTCCCTTTTCTTCTTCTTAAGTTTCTACTCCTCAATCTGCTTAGCATGGACTATAAGCCTAGACATGTCCATCTACTTAATCAACATCACAGTTTTGCACTCCTTAACCACTCTACCTGATATCCCAGGCACAAACTTATTCATTCTGGATCTACACTCCGCTGTTATATGGGAAGAATACCTGGCTAACTGGGTAAACTTGAGGGAATACTCTTTTATGATCATGCTACCTTGTCTGACTTTTATGAACTCTAACACTTTGGCTTCATTCTTCTCTAGGGGAAAGAATCTATCTAAAAAGGATGTAGCAAACTCTTCCTATTCTATGGGCTCTGCATCTATACCTTTGTCTACCTTTCACTATTTAAACCATGAGTAGGATACATCTTGTAGCTGATAAATGCCTAACTCTCCACTCTCACTGGATGTCACTCTCATGATGTCTGTGACTTTCTAATTTTGTTTAAGGAATTCATATGGATCCTCTTCTGACTTAGAACCTAAGAATAAAGGAGGATTCATTCGGGTGAAGGCCCAAATCCTGGCTACAGTGGAATTGGCCACTGGGTTGGTAGGAACAGTAGTTGGCCATTCATTCTAAGCTACAACTGAATTGGATAGAGTAATGAATACAGTCCTGAATTCTGGATGAGACACATGTTCATCCAGAGGATCTGCCTGAATGGGATGAGGTTTTGGCTGATTTCCATTCTCCTTTTGTTAGTCCCTTTAGGAGGCATGTTCTGTAAATAAAAGGGAGAATGGATTAGATTGAGAGAAAACTTTGAGATTGTGCTCACTAACACGATATGAATACTGAAAGGAGAGAAATTATTCCTAAAACATCTCATAGCCTCTTGCACATAAGTGTGGTGCACAACACACCTATGTACAAAACTCTTTTAGATGCTGCTTTTAAGACTTCCTAGGATATTGTTGAACGTTAGGCTCTGATACCAAGTTTGTAACGCCCCGAATCTGGTACCCAAAATGCTATATGGTGCTCATGACCCAGAAGGACCACAAGCTAACCCATGACTAATATCTATAACTAAGCACTAAATAATACATTGTAAATATGTGGAATATAAGTAAGGTCATAAGGTTCAAATCTTAACTAATACTTAATATAATACAATGTCTGTAATAGGGTATAAAAATACCCAAAACTAAAATAAACTATCTGAACACATGTTATAGTCTGAAAGCCTCTAAACTATCTGAAAACTTTAAAGTTGATGGGACATATCCCCAACTAACTTTAAATTGTTGAAATAATAAAGTAATAAAATAACCATGCTATTCTTCAATGATGAGGACTCAGTGCTAGTCTAGCTACTGAATGTCTGATCTACGAAGGATGCGTGAGAGCTTGTGCTTCTAAACCTATGGTATAAAATATCATAGCGCAAATGTGTTATTACGTTAAATGTACTGGTATGCAAGTGAGGTAGGCAAAATGCAAGGCTTCATATGCATGAACAATAATAACTGACTGTATAACATAAATATGAGAATACATGCATGAATACATAACTGTAACTGAGATCATGATAATGTTAACTGATGAATTCTGATAATGTGGATTTACTGATATCTGATTAATAATACTGGGATACTAATAACTGAGTCTATTAAGTACTGAGGAATTGATGTCATATTACTGGTAAAGGGATGACTATTTTTGATAGTTTTTATTGAAAAGAACTGGTCTGATTGACTGTATTTGATAGTCGTGAAACTGAATACTGATTTATAATTAATATGCTATTAACTGAGTTTGTGATAACATGATTATTGAGTTTGAATAATGATAACATGAGGGACTGTATCTGACAGTCTTCTTACTAATGGAACTAGCTGGGTTTCGCACTGTATTTATTTGACTGTATCTAACAACCCTGGATTTCTGTAGAACTAAACTAAGTTGTATTACTGAAACTGGATCAAAAACTAAGACTGTAGGAGGTAATCATCTGACCGACATGCCCCAAAAATAAACTGGTGGGGTCCAATCTATAACCCCAGTTGGAAGGGTGTCAGTACCGTGCCACGGGTAAAGACAAGCTGTAACTATAGCCTCTCTGACAGGGAGCTCTTTAGTCAACCCCTCCTAGTAGGAAACTCAAAAGAGATGTATAAATCCCTAAACGCGTAGGGTTCATCTCAAACTACGCTGGCTACATAGTTCTAGAACACAGGGATTGCTACTAAGTATCACACCCTCTACTGGATGACAATGCGTGTCCTCATCCCAGGGTTCACTCGGTGCGGAATTCTACTCCCAACTGAATAAATGTTGAACTAATTAACTGAACTGAATGTATACTAATGGTATTGTTTAGCTGAGCTAAACTAAGTTCACTGAGTTCCATTGACTGATGGAATGCTACTGAGATCTGAGGATTAACGGAGAGTACTGAAGTTATTGAGATTTTTGGGAATACTGAGGTTACCAAGATTATTGAGTACTGATGTTACTGAGACCACTGAGGTCACTAAGATTACTGAGTAGGACTAGTCTGATACTGAATTTGCTTAGTTTTCCTGAGTCATGAGACTAACTGAATTCTAAGGATTATGGCTTGACTGAGAGTATTGTGAAAAGATGACAATGGCTCTATGCAGACAGCTAAATTTTTGGGTATAAGTACCCCCAGGACTCGATAGCATGAAACTGATAGGACATGACATTTCTTGAATACATGACCAATATCAACAATTCATAATACATTAATTTTGGGATTTCATGAAGCACATGGTTATCATAGTCTTTTAAATGAATGGAATTGCATATAAACATGTCATAATTTCATCAACCTAGTCTCATGGACATTTCCTCAACTATTCATAATGCAAACAATATCATGAAAGTCATTCTTAGTCATAGGATAAAGCATACATTTATCACTTAGGTCACAATTAAGGTATAATTCATAATTTCTATTCTCTTAGGCATTTTATCAAATACCTAGGATGCATGACTTAGGGAATAGGTATGACCATGAAATTAATTCAACAAA
The DNA here is from genome assembly GCF_002878395.1 of Capsicum annuum. NCBI lineage: Eukaryota > Viridiplantae > Streptophyta > Magnoliopsida > Solanales > Solanaceae > Capsicum > Capsicum annuum. The sequence continues at coordinate 127,187,696 of NC_061114.1, read as the reverse complement.
ACTCCATGTTTCAACTCAATTTCAAATGTTTTAGACCATATACTAGCATAGGTTCATGAACAACACATAAAGATTCCAACTTGGGAATCATACAACCATAATCACATGAACATAATCAACCCACAAAAAAATATTCATAATACAAGATTTAAAACTTGATTCTTGGGCTTCATGGATGAAAGGAATCTTTGAATGAACACTGTGCATACCTTAATTCTTGATTCTACGAAGATTGGCAGAGAGATTCTTAAATTTGAGTCTTGGACTCGAATCCCCAATTGAAAACCCTAGCTTGTTCTTGAGAGAAACTTGAGAGAAACAAAATATTTTGGGTGAATTATGGGTGAATTACATGTTATTGGGTATATATAGGGTAAGAAATTGACCCTTTTAACCCTTGGATGCGTATTTTAATTTTGTTAAAATTTTCCAACCTAGACCCCTAGCGCGATGCGGCGCTATCGCGTCGTATCACTAGAATTTCACAATTATGTATTTAAACCTTGGAGTGATGCTCCATAATTATGAAGGCTCACTGGATTTTGGCAATTGCTATTTTGGCTAGCTCCGCGATGTGTTGATGGCTTAGGTGGCACACTATCTTACTAAAATGGCTCTAACTCTTCGCTCAGGTGTCTTATTTAGGTGAATTTGGTATTGATGGAAACCTTATTCAATTTCCCACATGATATAAAAGTGGATTCATCTTTGAAGTAAGTCTTTAACATTTCCCACATAGGTAGAAGTATGGGGTATTATATAAATCATGTGACTAACTCCAAAATCCAAATCCAACCTTCTTTCGGCTTTCTACACCTACAGTTACTCTAAACCACATAAAATGTCATCTAACTCCTTTTCGTACAACCCCCTCACAGTAACATCAAAGTACTGATGTTGATCTACCAAAAGTCCATAATGTCAAGCATAAGGATAAGTTCATATGGTGCTACCTAGGCACGAAAATTTTGATGGTCAATTTCTGCGATCTATGCCAAAGATGCTAACTTATCTGGATGACCCTCAAAACTTATAGTTAAGAATTTGAAGCATAACACTCATAATTGAATGATATCCCTTAGAGTTTTCCACTAATTGAGGATGAAACAACGTTGAATCCAACATGATTAAACTTCTTCTATTGTGAAGAGAATTCAAAATTTTTACAAAAACAGAAAATCAAGGTCAAGAGTAGAAGAAACCATCATCATGTGCCAACGAGCTTTCACCTAAACATCTATCAACAATAAATCATCTTAACAAAAGATGACAAAATAGATAGACAAAAAGTAGGCTTAGCCAACCTATAAACAAATGCTAAATTGACATAAATCTGAATATGGAGGCTATAACTGAGCTCTACAACTCAAAGATGAAACCTCAACACCAAAGCTTAATACTCCATCTCAACTATAACAACCATTCATGTATATGAGTAAGCATTCAAATGTTAAAATATATCATAACCCTAAAGTTACAATTCAAAAGATCAAGGTTCCAAACTAAAGCCAACAAGTCTAAACCAAGGAAAAATGCCTAACTCACCCTTTGTCACAACCTAATGTATGAGTTATAATGGCACCTATTCTATTTCGCCGGTAGGTAAGCCGAACCATATCTCAAATCTATGTCCATTGGGCTATCACGGTAGAAAATGGCCTAAAAGCTGGAAATTAACAATTAATGACTTTAAATAGCAAAAATACAGTCAAAAAGATCTAATAAATAGATAGGAAATCAAAAACCATCTTACTCTCAATAATGTCAATACAAGAGCTACTGCAAATGAACTATGAACACTAAATAGCCAAATACAATCTATTTCAAAGATGAAATCCTAGACATAGAAAAACGGAAGGAAAAAAGGTAAATCCAACTCCAAGAGTTCACCTAATCTCCAAAATTAACCCTACACAAATGTTGAATCAATGACGGTAACTAGTACCCAGATCAATACTAAAATGGTATAGAAGTGTAAAATGAGTACCAAAACCATGGGTACTGAATTGGCATCATTGGGTGACTAAGCTAAATCATGATATAAAATATGATAATATACAAGATAGAATAAACTAAGTCAAGATAAAAGGGGCAAACTTAAAAATAAGCTTTGACACTATTGTACATAAGTAGATAAATAAATGCATATGGCATAATAACATAAAGATCATACAATTATATCTACAATATTGGCTCTCATAAGTCAATAAGTGTGGAAAAGTAAATAACCCAATGCAGGCCCCCATAATATTGAAGGGTACAATCAAGGAAGCTAAGCAACTTAAAAGCCATAAATTACCAAATTACCATACCATAACCAAGGTTTTATTCGAACTATGTCATCTTATACCTAATCCCCCATACTGGACTTAAAATTGAACTCAATAGTATATTATGATTATTCTTAACTAATAGTATCATTAAGATAATTATCAACTATTGGACTCAAATCGAAACTCATATTTATAAACCATATCAACAAACCATAGTAACAAATCATACAGATAAACTAACCCAATAAACTATACCAGTACTGCATTTATTAAGTCATGCCAATGACAATACCCATAAGCCATGTCAATAATCATAATAATAAGTTATTTCAACAATCATATCTATAAGCTATTAATAATAAGTTATTTCAATAATTGTATCTATAGGCCATACCATATCTATAAACCATTAATCATATCTATGATCTATTAATCACATCTATAAGTTCTTATTCGTGTCTATAAGCCTTATCTTATATATGAGTCATATTATCTATATAAGCCATATCATACCTATGAGCCATATTATATCTATGAGCCATTTTATATCCATGAAAATTATCATATCTTTGAGCCATCAACCATTAATTACTTTGATATTTATATCATTAAGCATGTTGATATGCCATATTATTATTCCATATCAATAATCATATGCATATAAGTCATATTATATCATATCATTAATCATGTAATTAAGCAATACCACGAGTAATACTCAAAAATAGCATCAATTTTTTAATATCCAACTAACATACTCAATAAATATATTCAATCTGCTCAAATGACAAATCAACCATTAATAAGAGTACATCATGCATAACTAAGTCTAAAAGGCTAACACAAGTCTAAGCCTAAGGTGGGCTGGAGGGACCCAAGCTAATCCCTGAAATCCCTTTTAGGCAACTTCTACCCCAAATTAGATGAAGGTATCTAAATTTATTTCTAGATTTCAAGTAAGCCATAATAGCCCCAAAATAGTAGTCCTTCCCATATATGAATAACTAAGGCAATTCTACCTAAAATAATGGAACCTAATGCAATTTCTCATAACTTAAGAAACTAAGGACAATTCCACCCTAAAAATAAATAACTAAAGCAATTTCACCTTGATTGAGTAATTAAGGCATTTACACTGTAAACGTTAACCATTAAGACTAATTCACCTAAGATGTGAATAACTATGCTAGTTACTCAAAGTTTATGATTTCAAGATAGCCTACACTGTCCAACTAAACCAAATATTCTTATGCATAGTTCAAACACCTAAATCCCACCCCATATCTAGAAAAATATCATAAACATACTACAAGATATCTCAATCTATAATGAAGATAAACCTAGCCTTCCTAGAAGCCAAAAAAAACCCAAAGAATTGACCAAATCATCGATTTCCCTTTTTGTGAAGATTTTACAAAGTTCTACGCTATTAAAATCACAATCGACTCATCAAAACAAGAACTGTGATACCTATATTGCAATATTGTGCTTTGGATCCAAAATTATGTAAAAATCCCATATGGGTATCATTTATAGAATCACATATTAAAAACCAACACAACATCCTTTATGACCAAGTAACATTCACCACCGAAAATTGGTGGACTCCAAGCTCTAATGGCACTTAAATTCAATGGGAATAATGGAATCTTACTGCAAATTCAATGGGAAATCACATAAATTAATGATACTAAAGCTTCACAATCACCCACAATTGATTCTCCGAAGAAGTCCCAATTTTGAGAGTTTAAGATTCTAGAGAATGGATGAAAATGGTGAAAAAAATTGGCTAAGTAGGTATTTATACCCTTACCATGTGCATGGGTATCGTTTAAGTGATACTTGTGCCCTGGCATGCCTATTGTTTATCCGATCAGTAGATCGATATTTTGCTGCCTAATCAAAGTTCTTGTTCAAAACATTATTATTTCTTTAATGGTAGCCTTGCCAATACTTGTTGGGGTTTTCTAGATCACTTAAGCATTCAAAGGCATCGTATAAGAGATGCTCCAGGACATAGAGATATTCTAAGTCTCTGCCAACCCCTCGGGATTCATTTGGAATACCATATGTGCAAATGGACTATGTTATCCTATCCAATTGGATATTTCAGACCCAATGGCTTTGTCGAAACTTCCATTCGATGTCGTTTTGATAAAAATAGGCCCTTCGCCTGCTTGCCATTTTCCCTAACTTTCTACCAATATCCCAAAATAAATTTGGCAGCCTCGCGACCTGAATTAAGGGTCCACTTAATATAAAATCAATGTTCTAAAGTTGTTAGAACAATCAAAATTTGTATAGAAGGTTATTTGACTGATGTTTTCACCTGGTATCTAATTTGAACTAGAAAAGTCTTCAAAATAGGGAATTGGCTAAAAAACAAAAAAAATATTTGTTAAGAAAACTATCATTTTGAAAAAGTCATAAATAACTGGGGGTAGCTATAGAAAATCTATAAACATCTAAAATGAGCAAAAAAATAGAAAATAACCTCAAGGGTCATTAAAATATCCATTACTAAAAGAACTTTCGTCCAAAGTTTTGCAAAAGTAAAGGAATAGGATGTTCTTTGAAGCCTCAAATGGGTAAGAATACTGGGTTCGCATATCACTCTCGATCTCCAAAGCAACCTTCTATACTGGGTGGCGCCTCCACTGAACCTTAACTACTGGAGTTTCCCTAGTGCACGACTACTTGACATCACTAGCTAAAATAAGCACAGGCTCTTCCATGAAGGTCAACCACTCATCCAATTGAACTGATCCATCTAAAAACATAAGACTAGTTAGGAACGTATCACCACAACATTGAAACATAGAAAACCAAATGGAAAGCATAAAAATTTAGAGGTAAGGCCAACTCATTGACCACCTCACCAACTATGCAAAGGGTGTAAAAAGGTCAAATATATCTAGGGTTTATCTTACCTTTCCTCCCAAACCTTATCACACCCTTCATGGTAAATACACAGGGAATACCCCATCACTAATTCCAAATATCAAGGTACAAAGTCTATGATCTTCATAAGCCTTCTTCGTAATTTGAGCTGCTCTTAACCTATCCTGAATTACACTAGCTCTATTCAACGATGCATAAAATAAGTCAGTATCAGAAGACCTAATTGATGTCACCCAACACTACACCTCTAAGAAGTATAATACGGTTGATGTCAAATATAATAATACAAGAGAGGTTGGGATCAAAAGCATAGGAAATAGGTTGAATGTCTCTCAGGACCCTGTTGAAGTAGCAAAAAAATACAAAAAAGTAATGAAGAGGGGTTCTGCTATAAAAATAGTAAATTAGGAACAAGTATCGATCACTTTAGTTAAAGGAATTTGAGATGAATACTTGGTCTGTGTTCCCCATGGATTCCTAACTCTCTAAACTTATGTGCTTAATCTAACAACCGCAATTCCCTACATGTAGAATCTAACAACTTATGTATCACCAACCATCTTGTGAACACCTTTAGTGAATCTCACTCTTCACATTGTGAGACTCATAATCTCTCTTTACTAACCCTTGTCTTTGATCAAAGTTCAACTATCTTCTTTTGGGTGTCAAGTTGGTTAGACAAGGTTTGGTAGCCTTAAATTACTTTTATAATCATCTTTTCCTAGTCTTAACCTCTTTTGTGAAGATAATATCAAATACAGACAAGTTTTTGACTTCTGCAGTAGTTAAGAAAGCATACAAAATAATAAATATCATAATAAATGCATACATACTAATTTAGAAGAATCTCACACTTTCGTTACTTTGTTATTTTGCCAGAGTTCCTAAAACCCTAGTTAGGTAGTTTATCCCATTATGTTAACAAGGATATATATGGAATTCATTAAAGAAAGCATAAGATGAATCTCACAATAATTGAAGAATAAAAAACAAATTCTACAATTAATAACCAGCCAAATAATAAAGATTAAAGAATTCTAAGATCAAAACTCAAATCTTGAAATCATATGTTTGTGAATGTAAAGAACATAAAATGGTATTTATAGTTTATATCAGAAACCTAACAATTCTATCCAAAATGAATGGGGAAAACTGGGTTGGTGGTCACTTACGGGCCATAAGTGGTACTTACATCCCATAAGTGGGTGGATAAGTGAACTAAAATCTTTATTCTTCATACTGCTACTTGCGATGGCACTTACGGCAACGTAAGTGGTACTTATGCCGTGTAAGCAGCCCCTTTGTACTTCTCATAAAATACTTTAGATTTTCAAATCTCAGGTTTTTTATCCTCAGACACCCATGATTGTACATACGGCAACGTAAGTGGTACTTACACCTTATAAGTAGTCCTTCATCAATATGAGAAGTGAAATCAACTCTAAGGTTCTTTGAACTTTCCACCTCTGAGACTTACAAGGACACTTACGGTTGTTGTATATAGAATTTATGCTATGTAGGTGGTCTCATAAATGGGGTTTTCTATATCCCTTAACTCTTTTTCTTCCTTTATGCTCCAAAAGCTAGTTTCCTGCAACATAAACACAATAACAAATCATATCTAACAAAACAGAGTTATGTACTTGCATATTATTAGATTTTAAGCATCGAAAGTTCCATGAAACCATGGTACATCAACACCCTCAGTTTAGAAAATTTGCAGGTCCTCAGGAAATAAATACATAACAAAAACAACTTAATGATTCTTAACTAAGACAAACCTAAGGTATCTACGATAGTCAATTAAGTTTCAGCTCAAAAATATTACCCCACCTCCTCCTTTTAACTTTTCAAAACTGACTATATGGATATATGTGGCTCAATAATACAACTAAAAGGAATCACGTAATGGCATTACATTAGTAACAAACAATCACTCAATTATACAGTGTACACGACCCGAACAGATTAGTAGCTAGAAACATAACCTATGTGCCCTCACAATAATGAAGTACCACTCTTACATTATAAGTATGCATGTTAATGCGAGGATGATAACAGAGATACTCACACTCCCAAACGAAGTTTGAATTAATGTAAATAGAATACAATAGGATTTCCCTTATTTTCTTTACCTTAGTTTTTAGATAGTTGTACTAGGATCACTATAGGACTTTATTCATCTTGAAATGTAGGCTTGGGGGATGGTATGGTACATTAAGCAATTTAGTGACTAAACATCCTTGACACTACAATTACAGTTAGGTTCCTATTTCTCAACCAACTTTTACAATATGCTTTCCATATTTCTCTATTTTTGTTTTTATTGCTTAATCAGGCTGGGTGCGATTTCTTTTATTCTTTCTTATTCTTTTTTTCTTTTTCTATTTTACCATAACACACCCAACCCTACTTTCTTTTCTCCAATTTAACCTTTCTGCATACCCAATTCTAATTATGAACCCCTATGATAGCCACTCTCAACTTAGGTGATTTGCCTAAGTTATGGTGCATAATGTCCAAGAAGGGATCAGGTCCAAAATAGTTTCATTGTAAAAAAATTGGGAAGGTGAAAGGTAAAAACAATAAAATAGTCTATGTAGCATGAAAACAGAGATCAAGGGATATTTAGGATAAGAGTCAAGTAAAACAAGAACGGCCTATAAGCCTTTCCTAGCCGACTACCCTACAACATATGCAAGACTAACAAGACAAGTTCTAGATTAAATGCACAAAGAGAACTAGGTAAGCAGTCTCATACACATATGGTACAAGGTTATGCTACCAACTACTACCTATACAGTTCATTCTAATACTAAGCTATCATTATTATGTCCCAAATACTAATTTCATAACAAGATTAAACACGATTACAAATATAAACACATCACACCGTTCAACATAATCTTTTTTGAGTGGTATCCTTTTTTCTCAAAATAGTTATACACAAACACCATATGTCAATTGCCTTTAGGTTACTTATTTTTCTTCTAGTTAAACATAAAAAACATAAAATAAAACACAGTACGACCTAACCATGCCAATTCTACTAAGATAGCATAGCTGACAAGAAGAGAAACATGGAAAGAAAACACTCAGTTGCGGTACACCCTAACCCTAACTAAAATAGTATGAAATATAGTGTGTAACTATAATATAAATCTAGGGAATAAAGACATAGCTAGGATGCTCTAGGTATCCATCTCAGACTCGCCCCCCTCAGGGTAGGTGATGTTGTAACAATATAAGGTATCTTAATTTGTAAAGGTGGTGGTGGATGGGGCATAACTAAAAGATATGTTTGTTGTAATGTCATATTGTCTCCAATCACTATCTATTGTGGATACCCTAGAATCAAAAGCAGCCTTTTTCAAGGCCTGATCATATTAAATATTAGGGTCTTACAACTTTTTATCTCTTCTTCTCTTAGTCCCAACCACACGGGCCAACTCTTCTTTTGCAAATAGGTTAAATTTCATAGATCATCATGAAGGAAAAGACAACGAAAATAAGGGGATAATTAGGGGAATGAATGAATCATAGATCTCAACAAGAGAGTGTACCGCAGTAGGTAATGTGAACATCGATTCCTGAATCCCTAATAGATTTGGAGCCTGTACATTACTAAATCATGCAAACACCCAGCCATCAAAGGAATAAATCTGGGCATATAAATCCCTTTCAAACTTCATATATTGGCTATCATCTATAATGTCACCAATTTACAATATTCTCTAAACTCGTTTGAACCCAAGGACATATTTAAGCATAAAATCTGAAAATATGAGTCTCTACCTCGGTGAGGAAGGCGGTGGTCTTATCTTGTCTCTATAATAAGCACTATAAGAACTCATAAAGTGTACTAATAAGACTTGTAGTAGTAGAACTTGGTAGAGAGGCATAGTAGATGCCTCAACCATCTTAGAAGTAGAAGCCAGGAAGGAAGTATATGTAGTTAGAGGGCCTTGCCCATCAGTATTAACCTTGGGTATATCTCTTTTGTAGCCCATATAACATCATCACCAATGTTTGGACTATCAACAGCCTCAACCAAAATTAACTTTCCTCAAAATAAAGCAAAATCACTATAGAAGGTGATCGAGCCTTCTATGTAAGGATCAGGTTTACCGAATTCTTGATCAAGCTAATATCCATTGTGATCTTTACCTCAATCCTCCTATCAATATTAGGCATCTACAATACTCCTACTGCATCACAAAGTTGTAGGATAATTAAAGAAAAGGGAAACGTATGGTCTCACCAAAAGCACGCTCATGAATCTTTATCTAGCTCAGTGCCGAAAAATTAATCTCATATCCTAAAAGAAAAATAGCAACTAGTGCAGCTCTATCCATGTAAGCATGTTGTTTGATATAGTAAGAGTCAACCTGATGCATACTATAGTCCACCAAGTCAGAAATACAGCACTGCCTTCTTTATCTCCCCTTTTCTCTCTATCTAGGGGCATTATCACCCAAGTAGAAAATATGGTGTGCTATCCACCTCTCCAAATTTATCCTCTATCTTCAAAAATCTATATCTCTCATAGAATGTATATATCATGGAATCTCATCTAAAAATCAAACTTTATGGTAGATACTGGTGCCACATACTTTATCCCAAATAGTACTCGATGAATGACCACTGCAAGAATATCCACTCTGACCTCATGGACTAAAGTATGCTCCAACTGTGGCTGCTCAATTTCCCTACCCTCCCATGGGGCAATCAAATATAGTGTGGAGGCATAGAAAGCATAAAACTCCTGAACTAGAGTTGAGCTATAAGATCCCTAGGGTTGGATCATCCATCCTAATTGATATTGATTAAAAGAGGCCTACGGGTTTAGTACCTCAACCAGCTCTATCAAGTCGATCCTTCTCTTAATAGCAACACCACTCTTGGGTAGACCATGCTCTATAATAAGGCTATCTCTATCAAATATATACTGTATCGCCTGTACACATTATCCCAAGTTTATCTCATCTATCAGTATAGTCAAGATGTATGTAGAGTTAGATACAGGTTCAACCGATGGCAAAATAGGAAGCTGAGCATTCTATGTAGCTGGCAGTGTCATGTGAAGAGGATGATGAAATATGTTGTGGCACCTGAGTTGTAACTTCCTCAGACTAGGATACAACTGATTTCATCTCACTTACTAAACAAGATGCCTCTTTTCACCCCTCCTCAGAATATGAGCCATGTGTGTGTCCTTATTCTCCTCTACAAAAGAAGATACTCTCCCAGATTAAACTATATCTCCTGACCTGGTATGTGAATCAACCTCATCATTTGAACTATCCTTGGGAGAATTCTCTCTCTACTTAGATTTGGCAGAGTGAGGTGGTGAGGTCCAGTCATTCTTCATCCTAGGCATAAGAACAGGTCTAAGTGTGGTAATTTAGGCCTTGTCCTGTACTAGGGTGGGATGAGTGACCGACTGAGTCTGTGTTGGGGTAAGAAAGGTACCCTTAATACCCAATATAGCTGCAAAAATAGTTGTTGTAGCCTTAGCCTATTTCTGATGGTGGCACCTGGTCTGTCGTGGGACCAAATGTCTATTCGAGCTAACTAGGTATTCCTCCATTGAGCCACTGCACTAAGGGGACTCATCCTAGAGTCTTCATTGCACTCCTTTCTTTTTGGGTATGGGGTTTTTAAGCCTTTGGTATACCGGATCAGGTTGGATCCGCTTGGGTCCAACCCAGATTTCAAAATCTATCCGCAAAAGTTTTTGGCCACTTATGGCCCGTAAGTTGTATTTATGACCTAAAAGTAGTCCATAATAAGTGGCCCAATATTTTATATCAGTTTGAACTTTGATTCTGATTTCAATGGCATAACTTAGAAGGCCATAAGTGGTACTTACAATCCCCATAAGTGTGTTTGCAAGTAAAAGTTCAGAGACCCCAAAATTCACAGCTTTTCCCTCTAACATCTACTGCATCACTTACCTAGATTAGGTGGGACTTATGACCCCCATAAGTTGGTTAGTAAGTCCCTTACTTGGAATTTTCTAATTTTTTTAACGTTTACCATGTTCCAGGTATTTTCTCATGCTTTATACCAACAAAAATGAAAATAACCTGAACACTAAATAGTAAGTATCCTCCTACCAAGGACTTGATTTAACGTCGCGAAATGATATGGTTGTGTTGTTTACTAAGACTTGACCAAAAAACCCATGGGTTATCTCCCATGAAGCACCTAATTTAATGTTGTAGCACAACTCGATTACCTTGGCTACTCAGACTTTTCCAAGCCTCAAATCAACACAAACTTTTACTTCATCTATATTCCTAATATAATGCTTGGCGCGTTAACTATTCACCTTTAATGGGGCTTCAACATCTTGTTTCAACTCAATAGAACCATGTGCGAACACCCTAATCATGCTGAATAATCCATACCACCTAGACATCGACTTGCTAGGAAACAAGTGAAGTCTTGAATTATATAATAAAACCATATCACCGATCTCAGACACCCTTTTCTCAATCTTCTTGTCATGATACAACTTTATATTTTATTTGTATAGAGCTGAATTCCTATAAGCTTAAACCTGAAATACATCCAAATCATTCACCTTGCTCACCCTCAAACTAGCTGAATCACGCCATTCAAAATTAAGATTTTTCAATGCCTATAGTACCTTATGCTCATGTTTGACCAGAAAGTGGCATACATTACCGTACACAAGCTAATATAGAGAGGTGTCTATAGGGGTATTAAAAGTTGTCTGATATAACCACAGAGCATTATAGAACTTTCTTGATAATAATTCATCTTGGCATTCATAGTGTTTGCCAATATGGACTTGATCTCATGATTAGAGACCTCAACCAACACTCATTTATGGATGGTAATGCTCTGCAACCTTATGCTCGATAATGCCCAAGATACATCATCCACCTAAAAATTATTTGTTCATTGTCAAATATATTAACCCAGAAAGGATTGGGATGAATCCCATGGGAATACGTGGAATTGTGGCTTTTAATTGTTGTAGTAAACGGGCAAAATTGGCAAGTAAATAAGGGTTTATAGTGAAAATATCAAACAAGCAACTAATATCAATTCTGGTTGTAATTAAATCTTAGATGAACACTAGGGTTTTGTTCCCCTGGATTCTAATTTAGTAAGCTTCTCGTGCTTAATCCAATTATACAATTGTTATGCATGCAGAGTCTATTAAGATAGGTATCACAAATGGCTTCTCACCAATTGGTGAATTTCACTTATCTCCTACTGATCTTAGAGAATTGACTTACTAAACATTACCTTGGATACCAGTTACAACTATTAAGTTGATTAGATAGGAGTTAACTATCTTAAGAAGATAGTACAAGAAAACTTATATAGGCAATTAACCTCAAATCACCATAGTAATTTCCTTTTCCCAATATCTACCTCCCTCTTGGGTTAGTAGTAAATACAGTTAGATCCTAATGTGTTCACCAATTAAGAAATCAATAAAAGTGAAGAAAACCCCAAAACATGAAGCAACAATAGTCTAGAGGGATTGAACACTTCCTCTACTTCGTTATGTAGCCAGGGTTTCATAACCCTAGCTAAGGAAGATTAGCCGATCATTTTTGTGTAGCGATAAAAGGATATCATATTTGAAAACATTCAATAATCACAAAATGATCAACAACTGAAATCCTAAATTTTCAACTTAATTAACAACCAAAATCAATACAAAATAATTCTAAGACCAAAGACGAATCTCAGAATCAGAATATATGTTTATGAGTATAAGTAATGTGTAAACTAAATAAAAAATATCATTACGGTATTAATATAATGCATGGGAACCCTAAAAATCAAATCATGAATGAAAAGGGAAAAACAAAGTTGGTGGCTACTTACTAAATCAACATGCAGACCGTATGTTGAACATACGAACCGTGTGTTGGGCTTAGCATATTGCCACCCTTGAATCTTGGATCTTCAAATCTTTGGACTTTTGCATTTTTTATAGACTAAGTCTACATAGAGACTGTATTTTTAACATGCAGACTGTATGTTGACTTAGTATGTTGATGTTTTTACTTTTTCCTGCAGCTTTGTCTCTGGACTTTAAGTTTCTCAAAGTTTAATTACATACACTAAGTATGTGCACAAAGCCCAAATTTGACTTTTTATGAACCCAAAAACTTCACTTTTCTTATTTTTCTTTAGAATTGCATCAAAAACCTAGTTTCCTGTAAAGCATACCCAAAACATATTATACCAAACAAAAAATCCTTAGAAACTTACATATTTTTATTGTTTTAAGCGTCCAAAGTTCTATATTTGTGAAGAACATCAACACCCTCAACTTAGAACTTTTGCATGTCCTCAGGCATCACAACACAGTAAAATTAAACAAAACAAAACATGACACTTAACTAGGACAATCTAAGCTATCCAACGCAGGCAATCAACACTTTAACCTCAAACCACAATATCATCTCCTATCTGAATCTTTCAAAACCAATTTTGTATAACCATGACTCACATGAATCACAACAATGTGACACAATGATATCAAGGTATGGCATTACACTAACAGATAATCATGCATGTATATATAAGTTACACTACCCAAAACAAGTAAACAACTAGCAATATGACTCATGTTCCCTAATAGCAATGAAGTCCCACTCACTCATAAGAAATAATTCATTTTAATACAGAGATAGTCAAGAGACTATCACACTCAAAAGAGAATTTCCAACCAATGTCCATCAAATACCATAGGTTTGCCCTTTTTTTCTTCACCATAATTTTTGGACAATCAAGTTAAGATCACTATTGGAATTTATTCGTCTTGTAATGTATGCTTAGGGGATGGTATGGTACATATGAATATATCAATTGACTAAGCATCCTTGGAACTACAACTACTTTTGGGGTCCAAACTTAACCAACTTTATTTTTATTCCACCCTTATTTCTCCTTTTGTATTTTTTATTGCACATTCTGGTAGGGTGTGGTTTTATTCTTTATTCTTTATTTTTTCATAATTTTTCTTTTCTTTTAATTCTTTTTATTTTTTTTTTCTACCACACCCAACCCTACTATCTTTTTCTATCATTTTACCCTTCTATTTAACTATTTTCTATCACACACCCCTATGGTAGCCACCCTAACTTAGGCAATTTTCCTAAGAAGAGGTGTATAACGTCCAAGGAGGGATGGTCCAACATGGGTTATTGTAACACAAATGGGAAGGTGAGGGGTGTAACAAGAAAAATGGGCTATAAGGCTCAGATTTATAGATCAAGGGATACAATTCACGAATGGAAAGTTATTTAGGCAAAAAGTGGACTAACGTCAAAGACAACGTATGATATTTTTCTAACAAACTATTCATAAGCTATGCAAGATTTATTGGGAAAAAATTTGATTTAACAAACAAAGGGAACTAAGTAGCATCTCTCACATACATGGCACTGAATTAATATCAAAAGTTGTTACCTATTTGGTTCATGCAATCGTTATCAAATGATTATCATGTTTCAAATCCTAATACCATAACAAGATCCACAATGCTCATATATATATATATATATATATATATATATTCACACAGTTCTAAAATAAAATTTTAGAGGGGTATAAATTTTCTCAAAAATAAATCAAAAATATAACGACTTCCCGAAATACTTAAAAACCTCCTAATTACATAAAAACACAACAAAATACAAAACATAGAACAATAATTATTACCTTAGACATGCAAGTTCTACAACCATACCGTGGGAAAAGGAAAATAAGCACGGCAACAAAAACCAGCAGCGACTCTCCCACCCCCAACTAAAAGATTATGCACTATCCCTAATGCATTAAATAATATAAAACAAAGGAAATAAGGACATGCCTAGGATGCACTAAGAATATGTGTCCTGAGCATCCCCGATAGGGGTATATTAGTTGGCGAAGGTGGTGGTGGCGGCGGTACACTACTAGAGGATCACCCAATGCTATCTCGGCATGCCTCTACCTCTCAACAACTATAGACTTTACTAACTCATATCTGGCCCTATTCAGGGCCTGGTGATATAGAATATTGGGATCCTGTAGATCCCCCAACGTGTCCTCTTCTAGTATCACCTACAGGGACCTTATCATCATCTTACATAATTAAATCAAAGTGTTTGGCCCCACACAAAGGTAAAATCTTAAGAACTATGGTTATGACTTGAAGAGTAACTATCATATGTCTCTTTATGAAAGAGAGTACTTTTGATTTCAAGGTATCCACCTCCTCCCTTATATGGATAAGATCTGCTATCTCAATCTCTACAAAGTGGGATACTACCGCCTCTCAAAAGCATTAATACGGTCCTGTAAATCAATATGTAACTCTTACGTAGCAACTCTGTGTGTAGCATCACATGTTGCATCTGTCGTCTCTAGTTTAGTCTGGACCCATGGTTGGATTTGCCCATATAAAGTATCTACCTCGGTCTCAAAAGCCTATAACCTAGCATCAGTGGCTCTCTGACTATCCACTAAGCTCAAAAAAACTCACGAGATATCATAATCATGCTTGTTGCAGCTGTAGTAGATGGGTGAGGGTTGGTTAGACCCATCGGCTCTAACTAGAAGTCAGGGCTAATGTTAAAGTGACAGGTGTCCCTTACCCTGAGTACTCAACTTTGGGTCCTCTCTCTGATCCCCAATCTCAATATCCACACTAACTCTAACATCACCTTTCTATGTATTAATAAGTTTTGTAGGTGTTGATGGGCCCTCGAATTAGACTGGAGGTACTATAGTTGGAGTGCATGAAAAATCCTTTATCAACCTAGTCTATGCTCTGGCTGTCACCTATACTCTCTTATTAAATCCTGGTATCTCAGGCATACAAGCCTCATTACAAAGTCTCTGAATAAGGCATGGGAATGATAGAGTCGTTATCACACTTAAAGCTATATCGGGAATCTCACACCAGATAATGTCTACAAAGTCAATATCATACCCGGACACCATACTAGCAATTAAATAATCTTCATCCCACATCAACACATCATCCAAAGTAGTCGGACGCAGTTTGAATCTAACTAATAGGCATAAGAACTTTACAGCAAATGTCAATATTGCCTTGTTTATCATAACATGACCCTCAATCCATGGGGTCTCATTACCTAGAGGTGATATGTATCTATTGATCCATATCATTATCTCCACTCTCTCACTTAGTCGATCAATATCACTCATAATCTGTCTATCTCATATACCTCATAATATGTAATTACATGCTGTAGTAGATGTTGGTGTAACATAATCTTGCCTATAGAAGACATGATGGATGGTTACCATGATATATCAACCATAACCCCTCTAGATAATGTTTTCTCAAGTTGGGCCCGCTTATCATGCCTCAGAAAAACCCCATATGGTGTAGTTAAGATCACAGTAGCCCAGTATGATGAGTAAAATTCCTACACCAATGTTGGACTATAAGTACCTATGGGTGTGGTCATCCACCCTAGCTTATATCGATTAAAACCTGCCCACAGCCGTGGTACTTTTTCCAACCTGAATAAATCAATCTGTCTCTCTATATAAATGCCCTTCTTAGGCATGCCAGTGTCTCTCAAAATAGTATTATCCTGCTTGAATATTATCTGAAGGCCCTCTACATACCACCTTAGGTTTACCTCATTAATAATATCCTTTGAGACAAATATGGGGTCAGAAGTCTGATGCTGTTGAGTTGATGCTTATGAATCAGAAGCTGGAACCTGGCAAGAAGCATGGTCTATACCCTCCTCAAATTGGGTACTGTTGATGAATGCTCCTTATCAACTGCATCTGACTCAACCAAAGACTCTTCCTCATACTGAGGGTCTTGTTTATGTATTATTAGTGCTAAATTAGAATTTGTTGCCTCATCATCATCATCTCCCTCATCAAACGAGGGAAAATATAGGGGTGATGTCCTGGAATTCTTTATCCTCGGCCTACCTAGGTGTACAATAGCCTCAGTATGCATCATAGGCTGAATAAAAGCTATTGGCTTGCCCCACTATGAGTTTGATACAATCTGTACACCCATATTGTCCATAATAATAACCTTATCAACAACCTATTTCTTTACCTTAGTCGTTGTCCCTGGAGCTATAACCGGGGCCACTTTGGCTGGAGTTACTCTAGTTTGGGCAAGTGTGTATTCCTCCTCTGAGATATAACTCATGAAAGAGTCAAACTATAACGTAGAAGCTATGGTCTTCTTCTTTGAATCCTTAGGAGCCATATGTTATTGAAAAACCAAGTGTTGGTATCCAACAAATAATGAGGGATCGGAAAAGTTAATGAAAAACTCAAAACTTGAAAACTTCAAATTTGTTGTCAATTTTTACACCTTTGTAACTTATTCACAGTGCCAACAAGTCAAATATGCACACATATACCATGAATCATAATTTTTAATGATTACTAAAATTCCCACTTTTGGTATTCCTCTACTTGTTCAAGTTCACCTTCCATTTAGGGCCTATTATTAGGATTTAATTCAAGAACAAAGCCCCACCTCAAGATTTTAGCTCAGGATAAAACTATTAGGAGCCAAGAAGGTTACCATTTTTTTTAGAAATAGGAAGTGAACTATGAAGAGGTAAAGCAAAACCCAAGATTGAACTTGTATTTATCACTTTATGGATGGTTGGTACCTCAAATAATTTTCAATTTATCCTTTTGTTAAGTGTGTGAACATGGGTAGTTTTGATATTTTAGAGCGAATTTGAGTTTTTAAAATTAGGAGGAATTTTGAATGTTTGGTAATTAACAAATGAGAAAATAGGTATTTAAATATTCCATGTGTTGAACATAGATCCACATGTTGGCATCGTATGTGGGACCAAAAAAGTTGGGCATTTTCCTTGTTCATTGGACTTTGTGTTTTAACCCTCGTTTTGATACTTACAAGGTCATAAATTGTATTTGTGAACCTTCAAGTAGTTTCGTAAGCTTAAAGCCTAGAAATTGTCCAAAAACTCTCAAAATTCCATCTTTTCAAGTTAAGCACAACTTACTTGGCCCACGTAGGACTTATGCTCGTGATGAGTTGGTCACTAAGTGCCCTTACCTAAAAAAAGATTGATGTAGCAATCCTTATAATGTTTTAGGCTTTAACTCAAGCTATGTACATACAAAAATAAAACCAACAAAAATGAACACTAAAATAGTTTGTTGCCTCCCACCCAACACTTGATTTAACGTCACAGAACGATGTGTCTATGTTGGTTACTCAAACTTCACCAAAACAAACATGGGTTTCCTCCCATGCAACGCTTCATTTAATGTCACGGCATAATATGGGTACCTTGATTAATTTGACCTCCTTTCCATTAACATTAAACTTCAGATTTCCTTTCTTTATATCAATTATCATTCTTCGTATGGCCATAAATGGCCTCCCTAATATGATAGGTATCTCAACGTCAACCTAACAGTCATGAATGACAAAGGCAACCGGAAAGATAAAGTTATCAACTCTTATAATTACATTAAAAGAAATGCCCACAAGTTTCTTCACAGTGCGATCAGCCATCAATAATTGCATCATAGTCGATTTAGGAGGGATCAATCCCAATTCCATAAATATAGCAAGCGACATCAAATTTATGTTATCTCCTTTGTCTCATAAGGCTCTCGCAAATCGGGATAAACTAATAGTGCATGTGGTATAGTGAATGCTCCAAGTTAACCCGTTTTAGGCCAGAGACTTAGTCATGACTGGACTACAGTGGTTCAATTCACCAACATCCTTAATACCAGCCCATTTCTTATTTATAACCGATTGCTTCATAAACTTGGAATATTGAGGCATCTACTCCACTGCCTTGAGTAGAGGGATATTCAAGATCAACTCATTCAATATCTTAAGGAATCTCTTCAACTTCCTTTCCTCTTTCATTTTCTTTAGTCTCTGAGGAAAAGGTAGGGGTGGTCGTAGAATTTGCCTTATTTCTAACTTAACAACTTGACCCTTACCTTTGTCCTTACCAACTTTACTATTACCACTCGTTGCCCTTTTGGTTCCACAATAGTTGTCTCATCAACAGCAGTGTCATCGTGTTTTAGCACTTTCATAGTAGGAAATTGGGGATCCATTGTAGTTATACCACACCTTGTGTTAATAGCAAGAACATGACCGTCATTTTTTGGATTTTGAATAGTGTTACTTGGAAGGGTACCTGGCTGCCTCTTATTTAGTATTGCCGACATCTTCCTAAACTGTTGCTCCAATTACTTGATAGCAGTAGCATGAGATTTAAAATTTTGGTTTAACCTTGAAATACCATCCTTAATCTCCTGATTTGTTTACCCTTGACCAACTTGGTCAGCATAACCTTTATTCTAGATTCTGAATCTCGACTTCCTAGTGGAATGTACCTATCTCCCACCTGTCTGTAGTCATTTTTTCCACCAGTCACCATATCACTTCCTACTACGGTCTCTGTATCTGTCATAATAGTTCCGGCCTTGTTTTTTTTTTCTTTGGCTCAGAAACCTGCCAACTAATGATCTAGATATTTTTCTTCGTTCTCTAACTTTGCCAACTAACATGGGTTGCCTCTTGTGTTCTTGGTTTTTGGTTATGTAATTGATTTGAGACTATGGTTTTTTTTTCATTATTGTGAGATTAATTCTATGCATTTTTTATTATATTCAATGGATTGATTCACATCTATGAGCGGCTAATTCCCTTAGCTAGGGTTGTGGTAACCCTAGTGGGTTGGCAAAGTAGGGGAAGTGTGCAGTTTATCTAAATCATTGTTGTTGCATGTATTCTGATATTCTTCATATTATTTTCTCTCTTGGCTATTGCAGAAGCCAAGGACTTGTCAATATTTGTGATCATCTTTACAAGAGTGGTCAAGATTTGGAAAAGAAGGTTCTAATAGTTATTCAAGGCTATCAACCCTCATCTAATAACTTAAGACCCATTAGGCGAAAGATAAATTGGGATAGAAAACAAGGGTTAGTAAGGCGACACCCTAAGACTCACAAGGTAAAGGGTGAGATTCACCAATGGCATTCATAAGACGGGTGGTAATACATAGCTTGCCAGATTCTGCATGTATGACCTTGAGATAGTCGGATTGAGCCTGATAAACCTATAGAGTTAGAATCCATGGGAACACAATCCTAGTGTTCATTTTATATTTTTTACAACCAAAATAATTCGCGACTTATTACTTTTTATATTTTGATAGAAAATTCCCCCATTTACTTTCCTGCACTTCCGGCAACTTCAGTAAGTTTGAGAGACGAGTTTGACATATTCCCTATGGGTTCAACCCCAACTTAGTTGGGTTAGTATAATTTGATAGCGACTACGTGGTAGCTTCCTAAAGGGTATACTTTTGGGTTGCATCAGATACCTCAATGTTGCATGATCAGTCTGAACTACGACTTTGGTCCCTATCAAATAGGACCGAAATTTCTCTAAAGCAAAAACCACTTTGGGTAACTCTTGCTCAGTGAGTGCATAATCTTTCTGTATTGGGTTCAATTCAGTTCTATCATAGTAGATGTGGTGAAGGATATTCTAATGTCTTTTCCCTAGGATAGATCCCAAGTCCACACCCCTAGCATCATACATCATCTCAAAAGGCAAGGACCAATTAGGAAACACAATAAGAGGAGTGGAGATTAACTGCTCCTTAAGGTACTCAAATGCCTTGAGACATGCATCATCAAACATGAACTTTACCTCTTTCTCTGGAAGCTTGCATAATGGATTATCAATTTAGAGAAGTCCTTGATGAATCTCCGATAAAGCCCAGCATGACCAAAAAAACTTCTAAATATCTTTGACTAAAACCGGAGGAGGTAATTTTTCAATACCTTTATCTTTGCCCTATCTACCTCAATACCCATTTTTGAAATCTTGTGTCTAAGAACAATCCCTTCCTTTACCATAAAGTGGCACTTTTCCCACTTCAAAACTAGGTTGTACTCCACAAATCTATGCAGTGCATTGGCCATAAGGGCCATACAATCATCAAAAGAGTCCCCAATAATTGAAAAGTCATCCATGAAGACCTCTATAGTTCCCTTCATCATATTAGAAAATATCAACATTATACAGAATTGAAAGGTGGCAGGAGCATGGCATAGTACGAACGTCATTCTCTTGAACACAGAAGTGCCATAAGGGAAAGTAAAAGTAGTCTTCTTTTTGTCTTTAAGGCTAATGGAAATACTATTCTACCCTACATAATCATTAAGAAAAATGTACTAACCCCTGCCTACAAGTCTGTCTAGCATCTGATCCGTAAACTGCATAGGAAAATGGTCCTTTTGAGGCCAAGTATTTGAATTTCTATACTTCGTGCACACTCTCCATCCAGTAACCAGAATCATGGGTACTAACTCACTCTTATCATTTTGGACCATATTGATCCTACTATTATATATACACATTGAACTGGGATGACCCATTTGTTGTTCATAATAGGGTAAACCATGCCCATATATGATCACTTTATGATCTTTTTCTTCACTACATCTTGCATAGGTTGATTAAGATAATGTTGGTGCTTGATGTCGGGAACACAATCTCGTTCAAGATGAATTTTATGAGTATAAATCCTAGTGGAATACAATACTAGCAATAGTCCAGCTGGTGGCCCTCTTAAATCTCTCAAATACTGAAATCAATTCCTCAAATTTTGAATCCAATAAATCAGCATCAATAATGATAGGTAAGGAATTGTCTGCCCCCAAAAATGCATATCCCAAGTGTGATGGGAGGTCCTTTAATTCCAAGAACGATGGATCTTTAATAAATTGTCGAGCTGGTAGAGTAGCTATATTCTTCAAATCAAGATCCAACTTATTTGAATCATAAGAATAAGAACCTCTACCATATCTTTCTCTCACCACTCACAATATTCATTAATACGATAATTGTCAAAATTCATAATAACTATCGCTAGTGCCTTAAACCTAAGTCTCTCCTCAATAGGGACAGTCAATGCATCATCATCAATCGTTTCTTTCACAAAAACCACCAGTATATACTTCAGTTGCTTCATCGACTAATACATATTGAAAATTAAATGTTCGTCATTGATTTTGAACTTTATTTGCCCCTTTTGATGTTAACCAATGCCCTACGCATAGCTAGTAAGGGCCTTCATATGATAATAGGGACTTTGAAGTCCATCTCATATTCAAGGATCACAAAATCAGTTGGAAAATAAAGGGCACCACCTTCACTAACACATCACATAATATACCAACCGATTTTTTCACTGTGTGGTCACCATTAATAGCCTCATCAATGTCGATTTGGGTGCCCCCATCTCCAACTAATTGTACACCACTAATAGTATCAGATTGATACTAGCTCTTAAATCACATAAAATTTAAGATAAGTTAAAGGACCCAATAGTATATGGAATAGTAAAGGCTCCACGGTCCTCCTTATACTATACTAAAGATCGAGAAGCAATAGAACTATAATGGTGTATATCATCAGCGATCTCAAAAGTAGTTGTCTACTTCATAGTAACCAAATCCTTTATGAATTTTGTGTAGCTAGGCATCTGATCCAATGCTTTCATAAGAGGCATATTAACAAACAGCTCCTTCAACATCAACATAAACTTCTGATAATTCCTTTCCTATTACTTTTTCTTTATTCTCTAAGAAAAAAGTGGGGTAGTTCATGGAATGGTCTAAAATACAGGATCGACTTCATTCCCCTTTGCTTTATCCTTTTCAATTCTTTTATCAACACCCATTGATCTTTGTGATGACTCACCACTAGTCACTAAATTTTCAAATTTAACTTAAAGTGCCTCATCAATATTAGTAACCTCATCCTAAACCTCATCAATACACACATAGGAGAACTAATGGTAGCCTTACCACTCCGAGTGTTGATGTCGAAACAGTGACTATAATTTTTTGGAATATTAACAATATTTCTCGAAAGCGTTCCTGGTTGACATTGATTCAAGGTTGCTGACATCTGATAAAATTGTTGGTCAAGTTTCTAGATCACTATGGCATGAGACTCCATTTTCTCGTTCAAACTGGAAATATCTGCCATGATATCTTTAAGGCAACTCTTTTGACTTTATGAACCCTTAACCAGCTTAGTAAGAAATGCCACCATCCTTGACTTAGTATCGATATTATTCAATGAAACGTATGCACCACTCTTCTACTTATAATTATCCTTATGCTGCCAGTCACCATCTCTCAACTCTGATCCCTATATCAGTCCCCATAATAGTTTGGCCTTGCCTCCTATGCCTCGAGTTCCAAGAGTCTTAAGTAGACTCTTGGACCTTGGCTTGGAAACTCGCCAACACTCTATCTAGATACTTCCCTTATTTTTCAACATCAAAGTCAAACAACTTAGGTGTTTTACCATATGTACCCACAGCATTCACTTTTTTTAAATTCATAGCTGTGAATTACTTAAAGTAACCCAATCTCTGTCCTCAGCTGTGAAACTTCTTGAGCCATAGTATCATCTATGATTCTTTGCTTGCTAGAAGAACCAATAGCATATGTACCCGATCCTCTTTCTACATCCCAAGAATGACACCCTTGGGTGGTAAAAGATACCTAGTCTAAGACTTCTAATGTTCCATCCTAATGAGGGATCATGAAAGATCCACCTGTAATAGTATCCATAACAGCTTTGACACTATTATTCAGGGCTCGATGGAAAATTTCAAGAAAATTTCTTTCTGTAATTCTATAATTAGACACCTTTGTCAACTTGTTCTTAAGCCTAAACCATGCCTCATACATTAGAATGAAGTTGCCAATAAATATAGATCCCATCCTTCAACTGTAGCATTATAGCCAGAGGGAAGAATAATTCTAAAAACTATTTTGGTAACTCATTCCAAGTAGTAATACACCCGCGAGGTAGTTCTTCTAACCATAATGTAGCTTCACCAGTTAGAGAGAATGGGAACAACCTGAGTCTCAAAGTTTTCTAAGTTACCATAGGTATATTATATAAAGTGGAAATTCCAATAAAATTTATGATATGCATATTTGAATCATTATTCGGCAAACCCACAAATACAAAATAACTCTTATCTCTATAGGATCAACATACCCCAGGTAATTCTCTAGATCATCATATACTTGCAAGTACTGATAAGTTGGGAGCACATGAGCTCCATGTCTTCTCCCTCTATCGAGTTCTGCTCGATGATTAGCTTCCTGTCTCTGTATCTCCTCTTGAGCTAAATGGCATGCAGTCTCAGTATCCTTTCTCATATTTTCTTCTGATAGAAACCTTATAATTGTTTACACAACTGTTTCCTAAAATCCATGCACAATTGGTAAAGGCAAGTCAAGTGGATAATATCAAATCCCCATAGCATGAGTAACAAGTCTTGATCTCTTTAGTTTAAATCAATTTGTGATGAATACTAGGTTTGTGCTCCCCCTAGCTTCCTAACTCCGTACACTTATATGCACAATCCAACAAACTCAATGCCCTACATGTAGAATCTGAAAAGTTATATATAACCAACCGTGTTGTGAATGCCTTTAGTAAATCTCACTCTTCGCCTTATGAGTCTCAGAGTGTCACCTTACTACCCCTTGTCTTTGATCCTAGTTTAACTATTTCCTTTTGGGTGTCAAGTTGGTTAGATGAGGGTTGGTAGCCTTAAATTATTGTTGTAATATTCTTTTCCTAATTTTGACCTCTCTTGTGAAGATTATCTCAAATATATGTATATTTTTAACTTCTTCAATAGTTAAGAAAGCATACAAATCAAAGAAGATCACAATACATGCATCACACTAATTTAGAAGAATCTCACACTTCCTCTACTTTGTTATTCCGCCAGGGTTCCCGCATCCCTAGTTAGGTAGTTTAGCCTCTTATGTTTGAAATAGTATCCATGGAATTCGATAAAGAAAGCATAAGATGAATCTTACAATAGTTGAAGAACAAAATCCTAATTCTCATATTAGTAACCAACCAAATTTCAAGAACAAAGGATTTCATGATCAAAAGTCAAATCTTGAAATCAATATATGTTTGTGAATGTAAAGAATGTGTAAACTAATATAAAAACATAAAAGGGTATTTATAGTTTACATCAAAACCCTAAAAATTGTAACCAAAATGAATAGGGAAAATTGGGTTGGTGGTCACTTACAGTCCCACTTATAGGCCATAATTGGTACTTACATCCCATAAGTGGGTTTCTTAAGCGATCTAAAATTTGTAATCTTTATGCTTCCACATACGATGGCACTTATGGTGGAATAAGTGGTACATATGCCCCGTAAGTATCGCCTTTATGCTTTTCAGTAAAAACTTCAGACTTCTGAATCTCAAGACCTTCAACCTCTAACACCCATATGGTACTTATGGCGGCATAAGTGATGGTTATGCCTCGTAAGTAGTCCTCTGTTAATATCACAAATAAAATTAACTTTCAGGTTCTCCAAAATTTCCACCTCTGAGACTTACGAGGCCACTTAAGATGGTCAAAAGTAGTACTTCTTCCACGTAGGTGGTCTAGTAAGTGGTGTTTTCTATATCCTTCAACTCTTTTTCTTTGTTTAAGCTCCAACACTAGGTTTCCTACAACATAGACACAAAAATACATCATATCGAACAAAATAGACCTTTGTCCCTGCATATTTTCTAGTTTTAAGCATCGAAAGTGACATTAAACCATGACACATCACTAATCATAGATGTCTCAATCCTGAAGTAGAGCGATATCTTCTATCATATGAAGTACCAAAAGGTGGTATCTCAATAGTCGAATGGTAACTATTATTATATGCGAACTCTACCAAGGCTAAATATTGCTCCCATTATTCTCTAAAATTTCTAAAACAGGCTCGAAGCATATCCTTAAGAACTAAATAGTCCACTCCAACTATTTGTTGGTCTGGGGATAGAAGGATTTCTAAGATCTACCTGAGTACCCAACTCCTAAGTGCTCTTTAAAACCTAGAAGTGAACATTGAACCCCAATCTAAAAAGATAGATATAGGCATACTATACAAATAAACCATCTCACTAACATAGATATGAGACTACTTCTCAATACTAAAGAACATCAGAATAGTAATGATATGTGCAAACATGTTCAATTGATCCATAATGACCCAAATACCATCAAAACCATGGGAAGTATGAGGCAAACCTCGAATAACATCCATGGTAATCCACTCCTATTTAGACTCCAGCATGGGAAATCTCTCAATCAAACCACCAAGTTATTGATGCTCGACCTTCACCTGCTGACAACATAGACAACGAGATATAAAATCTATTACATCTCTCTTTATACTACTCCACCGACAATTTTGTCTCAAATCTCTATAGATCTTAGTTGTACCTGCGTGAATAAAATATCTAATGTTGTGAGCCTTATGCAAAATTTATTCAATCAAATCCTCAACTCTCAAAACACAAATGTGGCTATCAAATCTCAATACATCTTGAGAATATAGGGTAGCCTTCTTAGACTTAACATCTGATCACGAGTGATGTAGAGTCTCTTATCCTCAAAATGGGATCAAAAATCTACTCAAAAAGTATGGACCTCGCCTCTACACTGGCACGAATCATCCTAAGGTCTGAAATATTAGGTTATACCATCAAGTTGGCTAAAGACTGAATGTCCCATGCCAATTCCCTCTGAGAAACTAAAATACAAGATAAGCTACCCATATTTATTGCCTTCAGGCTTAATGCATCTGCTGCCACATTCTCCTTGACCACATGATACAAAGTAGCGATATCATAATCCTAATGCAACTCCATGTACCTATGTTGCCTAGCATTAATCTCTCTATAGGTCATATGATGGTAAAGATTGTGATGATCCATGAAGATCTCATTATGAATATTATAAGGATAATGCCTCCAAATCTTAAGAGTGAAAACTACCGCTACCAACTTCAAATCATGAGTGGGGTAGTTGCGCTCGTGCACCATCAGCTACCTTGATGCATAAGGGATAACATGACCCTACCATGCGAATACACATCCCAAACCAACACCAAAAGTATTATAATAAATAGTAAATTCGTCACCCTCAATAGGTGATGATAGGCGAAATTACGCGCCTATATCAATATATTTTGCCCATATTTTAGCCTAGTTTCGAGAACTAATTATCTATTTCGTACACTTTTAGTCCTTTTTCCTGTAAATGAGCTAACAAATGTGATTAGGAAAGTTTCAGGTATAAATGATGCAAAATACAGCAATTTATGGCTTACTTGACGCAAAAGAAAGCTCACAAACGAGATGGAAAGGAGCTGGACGCATAAAGGACTAAATCTGCTGCATGGAAAATCTGTCCCGGGCTAAAACAGCATTTCTGAAGACTTTGGGACTTACAGACACAAAGCTGGATTTTTGCCATAATACATTAACCTAGTGCAATTAGGTTATGTGTTTCATCATTCTATTTGGATTATAATTTTGTAACCTTACCCTAGTACAATTGGGTCAAGGATTTCATTAGTATATTAGGATTTGGTTATTTATTTTATTAGTTTAGTAGGAGTAGGATAGGAGTATTATAAATACCCTATCATGTTAGAGATTTTGGAGGGGGGAGGAGACATTCTGACAATTCATTCATCTCCTTACAATTAAGACATCTTCCTACAACCCATTCTCAATTCTTCATTCTTCTACTCTTAAATTCCACAACAAGAGAATCGTTACTTGCTACGGAATCACTAAAACCACACGCCAAACACCTACTATTCACGCCATCCACCATGCAAAACGTGATATCCTTCGCATTCATGGGTAACTAAATCTCTTAGTTGGGGTTATGGAAGCCGAATGAGTTACTATCTATAGCTATGAGTTTGTGAGTTCAAGACAAGTATATTGCTTATATCATTATTCTCTTCATCTTAAATCTACATTCTTTGCGGTTCAAACACAAGAACACGCCATTCTAACATCTAACCTGTTCGAGAGAAAGGTTATTTGTCTAGAAAAGAAGACGCATAGACCAACGCCAGTCTAACATCTGACTTGTTCGAGAGAAAAGTTATTTGTCTGGAAAAGAGATAATGTCAAGGTAGTAGGACACCCTTTCCTATTAAAAAGCTAGTGCCGTACCTGGACTAACTTCTTGGAGAATTCGTACCGTTAGTCACGCTTTAAGCTCGAGAGAGTTAAAGTGAAATAGTCCTTGTTTAGGTCGAGAGACGCTTGGATTTACCATCGACTACAATTCTCTATAAGCAATTACATGTCAAGACTCTACACACTCATAGCCAATAGAGACGTATACCTCAGAAGGTGGACATAACCCCAACGCCTCAATTCTCATTGTTTACAACACACGTGACAATCTCTCTTTATTTTGCTATTTTCAGTTCTTACATTCTTGTTTTGGTTACATACTACAATCCCCCCTTTCCTACGAGACTTGCACTAAAAGTCTAGTAATTTCTCTTGCTTGTTGGCCAAGCTATTCTCTGTGGGATCGATACCCAACCCAGGTTGGGTTCTATATTTGCTAACGACCGCTTTACACTCCCACGAGAGCTGTAGATTGAGCGTTATCAATAGGAAGAGCTAAAATAGGAGCTTAAATGAGAAATCCCTTAAGCTTTCCAAAGCTTAACTCACACTCCTTGAACCATCAAAAAGGAACCTCCTTTCAATTCAATCTGTTCATTGGCACAACAATAGTAGAAAAACTCTCAATAAATCGTCTATAATAGCTAGACAAACCAATAAAGCTATGAACTTCAGTTGGAGATGTAGGATAGTCCCAATCTCAAATGGCCTCGATCTTTGTTGGGTATATAAAAATACCAACCTTAGACTCCAAATGCCAAAGGAATGTCACCTACACAAGCAAAAACTCACACTTAAAGAACTTGGCAAAAAGCATACGATCTCTCAAAGTTCAGAGCACATTCATAAAATTCTACATACTCTCTTCCCTACTTTTCGAATACATAACGATGTCATCAATGAACACAATCATAAAGCAATATAAATAAGACCTAAACATGAGATTCATCAAATCCATAAATGTGGTTGGGCATTCGTCAACTCAAATACATCACTAGGAACTCATAATGACCATAACGGGTCCTAAAGATTGTCTTTGGGATATTTTGGCCCCAATCCTCAACTGATGGTAATCGGACCCAAAATCAATTTTAAAAAACACCATTTCTCCCTGAAGTTGGTCAAGCAAATCATCAATGTGAGGCATAGGATAACATTTCTTCACTATCACTATATTATGTTGCCTATAATAATCGTTTCTCTCTTTGCTTCCAACTGATGAACAACCTTTTTTTTAAACTCAATAGTTTGGAATTCCCTTATTCATTGGATAGTCCTTAACAAAATATTTAGGACTTCAATATTTGTGACACACCTCAATACTTGGGAAGTTTATTACCCTATCATTCCATTCATTAACACTTATCGCTCTTCTAAAATACTCTACAATTCACTCAAGATTTTTTGGGAAGTGGGGATAGGGTTTCTACTAAAGGATCAATTTGGGGCTTGTCTTGGTGATTTCTTTCTACCAGCATCTTTATTTAAGGCATGTTCTCTTTCCTCATAGTTAATTCTAGCTAAAGGCATGGTTTTACTTAATGTTTTCTTGAATACATTGATTGTATGATTTTGGTTTTCAAATATGATTTAGGGGTTTGATATTAAATGGTAGTTATGGTTTCTCATGGTTTTAACTATGCTTTTATATGCATTAATGGTGGTTTTGGATAAATGGGTTTCATAGGAATGGTTTATTTGTAATTGGAATTGGTTTTGGTCATATTATGATCCCAATGTGTTTAATGGAACTCTTGCATTTTTTAAAACATAGTAAAGGAATTATGCATAGTTTAAATAGTTTGGAATGGGAAATGGCTAATTGGTTATGCTTATGGGTAACACGGAAGTCTCTCATGTGTTTTGGTATGGTAAATAGAAGGGCACTTAAAAGTCCCCTAAAACCTATAAATGATTTTCTATGGATGATACTTGCAAGTAAGGGTTGGTATGACCATACCAATATTAGTGGCCTTAGTTAATAAATTGACAATGGTTTTGTTATTTGAAAATTGGTTTTAATTGTGCAATAATGGTGGGTGGTGTAGCTAAGCCTTGGATGGTGGAGGTCTTAAGGGGACGAAAACTAAAAACTCATATTTTTTGATATGAGGTTGTCTTAGTGACCGTGTGCATGATGTCACACTTTATTTGGGGGATCTAATAGTCATCCTATGGGATAATTCCCTTGTAATATGGCTACACACATTATGGTCCTTTAAGTAGGTAGAGATAAACCTATATAGCCTCTGGGTGGTTTAGGATGGCAAAACTACACATCCAAGGTAAAGGTTTCAAAGGCATGTTAAATCCTATCCCATATCCCGGCATGGTTATATATATATATATGGTTGTGAGTATATGGATGGTTTTACTTAGTTTTATAAATGGAATTATATTATCCTATTCCTAAGATCATGCTAGCAACCACTCTGTAACCCCATATATTGGCAGATGTATACCCACAATATGCGGGAACCGACCGTTCTACTCCTCCTACATAGTGATTGACTCAGGGATATCATTTGGGATGAAGTGGTGAGCTTCCATCCTTTAATAGGTCTTTATTTCATGTTATTTATATTTCTAGAAATTTTAGTTGAATTATGGATATTAATTTTGGCTACGGTTGGAGGCATATCCTAACTGGATTTCATTACTCTTTTAGTTAGAGTCTTTATGGTACTTCTATGGTTTGGTATGGGTGTGGTCGGTATTGGTATTATCCTTGGCATAGGAATAAGTTGAAGGGATGACATCATTGGATGATATTATTGGTTGTTCCATCCTATTTCATTTTGGAATTAAATTATATTATGTTTTGGAACATCCTTTGGCATATCTTGGTTTATGGCCCTTATTTTTGTGTTGTTTAGTATTGTTTGATCATTGTTATGGGATTATTGGACTTAATTCTATTGCTCATGGTGGTGATCTTATCCCAGAGTCTTCATGTGAGCTATTACATTATCTTGTTATATACTTAGAATTTAGCCAACTCGGGAAAGGCGACTGGAAGTAAGTTGGGTAACGGGGATCATCTCCGATCTTTGTCAAACTTGGGATGCCTATTACGACAAGGACCTAGGTTGGGTTGTGTCAAGTTAGTATCAGAGCGTAATTTCATTATAAATTGGGTGTCCACAAAGCCGTGTCGAGTAGAGCCTCTTTTAGGGGTGTGTAGTACGCAACACTCATAAGGGAGAGGCTACAACACATTTAGGAATGTTTCAAGGTGAGGTGACTAATACAAAATTTCATCAGTGTATTCATGCTATTTCAAAACTGGTTGATGCTCAAGCTGAGCAGGATATGTCTGGTGCTT
Source organism: Capsicum annuum (assembly GCF_002878395.1). Classification (NCBI taxonomy): domain Eukaryota; kingdom Viridiplantae; phylum Streptophyta; class Magnoliopsida; order Solanales; family Solanaceae; genus Capsicum; species Capsicum annuum. Next base: position 127,156,123 of record NC_061114.1, on the reverse strand, counting down.
TGTCTTTTAAGGCCACAAGAATTGGACAATTTATGAAGGTGGTTCCTCCCACTTTTTCTTAAGTAAAGGTGGAGGAACATCCATAAAGCTTCTTGGATGAAATGGAAAAGATATTTCAGGTGATGTAGGCTATAAATGCAGAGGGGGTAAACTTTGCAGCTTATCAGCTTAGGGAGGTTACATATTAGTGGTATAAAGAGTGGTATATGGATAGAGGAGATGTGAAGGAGTCATCTTTAGGGGATGTTTTATCTAGTAATTTTCTTGATTATTTCATTCCCCAAGTGTTGAGCGAAACAATGATGGAGGAGTTTGTAAACCTCAAGCAAGGGAGAATTTCTATCAAGGAATATTCCTTGAAGTTTTACCAATTGTGAAGGTATGCTCCTGATTTAGTCACTCACATGTTGGATAGAATTAGAAAGTTGGCTTCTGGTTTAAATTGAGCTATGATTTTGGAGAGAAAGACTTCATTGCTTTTTAAAGATATGGATATCTCTAGGTTGACTATTCATATGCATTCAGTAGAGGATAAAAAGAGGAAGTAGGTAGAGTTTATTAATAGGCAGGGTAAGAGGAGCATGTTTTCTGACAAGGGAGGTGCTCATTATCAGAGTGGTCGAGATGGTGGCAAATGGCAGGAAAAAAATGGGGGAGTTCTGGTTCCCACTCTTCTGCTAGTGCTTCATATCATTCAGGCGATAGGTGTCATCATTATGATGATAATATCTAGGTGTAGGGTTCCCAATCTCATGTAAGCAGAGGTCAATTAGTTTCTCCATGCCCTCCTTGCTGGTCCTGTGGTCGTCCTCATTAGGGTGATTATGATGAAAGAAAGGACAAATGATTTAAGTGTAGCGATGAAGTCCATCGACTCAGGGATTATCTGATTAATAAGGTTACTATGGGGGTGAATAAGATTCCTATTGCTTTATCTGCTGCTCCTAAACCTGGTGGTATGGCATCAACTTCTATTACTGATCCTGGTTCTAGTGTTAGTCAAAATAGGTTGTATACTTTGGCTTCCAATAGGAATCAGAAGCATCACCTGATGACATTACTTGTACATTATAACTTTTCTCTCATGACGTATATTGTTTACTTGATCTAGGGTCTACTCGCTCCTATAGAAATTTTTATGTTGATGAATCTTTTTTTTCAATCAAGAAGTTATTTCGGATGCTTTTTTTGTTTTTGCCCTAGTAGGTGACTTAGTTATTTCTAAGATAGTCTATTGGGGTGTGTGTTATCTTTTGGTGGCAAGCAAACCTTGGTGGATCTGTTTGAGTTTGATATTGTGGATTTTGATGTCATTCTGGGTATGAACTTGTTGCACTCTTTGTTACGTGTCCTTGGATTGTCAGACCCTTAGGGTTATCTTTAGGTTCCCTGGTGAATCAGTTATAAAATGGGAGGGTGTTTCTTTAGCTCATAGGGGTAGGTTTATTTGTTATCTTAGAGCTCAAAGGTTAATATTTAAAGGTTGTCTTTATCACATGATAATAATTCACACTCGAAAGGTCCTTCTTTTCAGTTAGATTCTTTGGTTAATGAGTTTTCTGAGGTATTTCCAAATGATTTTCCTGGTGTTCCCCAGATAGGAAAATAGAATTTGGTATTGATATAATTCTGGATACTTGTCCAATTTCTCTTCCTCTATATAGAATGGCTTTGGCTGAGTTAAGGGAACTCAAGGAGCAACTTAAAGATCTTTTAGATAAGGGATTTATTTGCCCTAGTGTATCTCCTTGGGGTGCACCAGTGTTGTTTTTGTACAAGAAGGATGGTTCCCTTCGGATGTGCATTGACTATAGGTAGTTGAACAAGGTGACAATCAAGAACAAGTATCCTTTTCCAAGGATAGATGATCTATTTTACCAGTTGCATAGATTTAAGTTCTTTTCTAAGATATATCTTTGGTCTGGGTACCATCAACTAAAGTTTAGGGAGATAGATATCCCTAAGATAGATTTTAGCACACATTAAGGGGGCTTTGAGTTTTTAGTGATGTCATTTGGGTTGAGTAATGCTCCGACGATGTTTATGGATCTGATGAACAAATTTTTTTTTCAGTAATTGGATCTCTTCATTATTATGGTTATAATGACATTTTGGTTTATTTAAATAGTTAGGTAGATCATGCTAATCTCTCCGTGCGGTGTTGTAGACCATAAAGAAATAGTAGTTGTATGCTAAGTTCTCCAAATATGAGTTATGGTTGAACGTTCTAACTTTCTTGGGTCATATTATTTCTAGTGAAGGGATCATGGTGGATCTGTAGAAGCTTGTTGTGGTGAAGAGGTGGCCTATACCTATGAGTCCATTCAACATTTAGAGATTCTTGGGTTTATTTGTGTATTACAAGTAATTTTTTAAATGATTTTTATCAATAATTGCTCCTTTGACCAAGTTAACGCAAAAGAAGGTCATGTTTTCTTTGTCAGATGCTTGTTAGGGGAGTTTCGAGAAGTTTAATAATAAGTTAACTTTTGCTTTAATTCGGACTTTGCTGAAAACCAATGATGGGTTTTTGGTGTATTGTGATGCATCCAGGTTAGTGCTTGGTTGTGCATTGATGCAGCATAGGAAGGTGATTGCCTATACTTCTAGGCAATTGAAGGTACATGAAAGGAATTATGCTTCCAGGCAGTTGAAGTTACATGAAAGGAATTATCCTACTCAAGATTTGGAGCTATTGGCGGTTCTGTTTGCTTTGAAAATATGGTGGCATTATTTGTATGGTGTTCGTGGATATCATTTCTAATAATTAGAGTCTACAGTATGTGTTCACTAAGAAAAAGCTTAATCTTTGGCATAGGAGATTGCTTGAGCTTCTCAAGGATTATGGAATAAGTCTTCACTATTACCCAGGTAATGCTAATGTGGTTACTGATGCTTTTAGCAGGTTATCCATGGGGAGTTTGGCTCATATGGAGGAAGGAAAGTGGGAATTTTTAAAGGATATTCATCGCTTAGATAATCTTAGAGTTCGCCTCTTGGACTCCAAGAATGGTAGTGTGGAGGTGCAAGAGATAGTTCGATTGTCTCTTGGTGTAGAGTTTAAGGAGAAGTAAGAGCTTGATCCTATCCTAACGAAAATCAAGAGTGATGTTGGTGGGCAAAAGTTAGTGGTGTTTTATATCAGTGGTGATGGTACTTTATGGTACCAATGGAACTTTAAGTTCTCAATGTCGATAGCTTGCAGCTATGGATTTTGGATGAGGTGCATGAGTCACATTATGTTGTTTATCCCTGCTTGACTAAGATGTATCATGATCTAAAGGAGATATATTGGCTGACTGGTAGGAAAAAGAGTTGTGGCTGATTTTGTGGCCAAGTGCATAGTGTATCAATAGGTTAAAGTTGAGCACATGAGGCCAGGAGGGTTGTATCAATAAATTTTTTTGCCCAAATAGAAGTAGAAAGTGATCAATATGGAATACGTTACCAGTCTTTCTCGGTCTCGGAGTCAATATAATTCAATTTGGGTCATCATGGATAGGATGACTAAGTCTATGCATTTTTTGATAGTATGGACTACCTTCGCAACGGAGGATTATGCGATGATATATCTTCAGGAGATTGTAAAGCTGTATAGAGTGCATGTTCCAATTATTTCTTATCATGGAACAAAGTTTATCTCTCACTTCTTATGATCTTTCCAGGGAGGGTTGGGGACCAAGGTGAGTCTGAGTACTTCTTTCCATCAGATAGAAGGGCAATCAGAGAGAACTATTCAGACATTAGAGGATATGATCTGGGCCCATATAATTGATTATGGTGGAAATTGGGTTTAGAATCAACCTTTGTTGGAGTTTACTTACAACAATAGCTATCATTCTAATATTGGTATGGCCACTTTTGAGGCATTGTATGGTAGTAGGTGTAGATATCCTATTGGTTGATTTGAGTTAAGCGAGGCAGACATATTTGTTCTCAATTTTGTTTACCAGGCTATAAAGAATATAAAGGTGATTTGGGATAGGCTTATGGGTTCACAAAGTTGCCAAAAGTCCTATACAGATTATAGCATAGAGACTTGGAGTATGAGATTAGGGATAAGGTTTTTACCAAGGTATCTCTCATGAAGTGAGTGAGGCAGTTTGGTAATAAAGGGAAGATCAATCGCTGGTATGTGGGTCCTTATGAGGTTTTGTGGAAACTTGGTAATATTGCTTATGAGTTGGAGTGGCCTTCTAGCTTGAGCTTGGTTCATCCGGTCTTTCATATTTACCTATTGAGGAAGGGCATTGGTGATCCTTCTTCAGTTGTTCCTTTAGAATGATTGGGTCTCACAAATTTTTTGTCTTTATGAAAAAGTCCTGGTTGAGATCCTAGAAAGGCAGGTTCGTCGGTTGCGGACCAATGATATGACTTTGGTTAAGGTTTTTTAGTGGAACCATAAGGTGGAAGAAGCTACATCGGAAGCAGAAGAGGACATGAAGTCCAAATATCCGTATTTGTTTTCTACTCCTAGGATTCATGCGGAAGGTATGTGTCTTCAACACCTCTTTCTTTTCAAAGTTTCTTAAAGGAAATATTAAATATTTGCCTCTTCGTTTTCAAACTTTGTTAAAGATTGGGAATATATTTTATAATGCAAATGACTCTAGCGTATGGTTACCCCTACCTTTTACGTCATTCGAGGATGAATGTTCCTAGTGGGGAGACTCAAAACCACTAGTTTCTAGGCCTTAGAATTTTTTTTGAATATTGATTTGGAGACAATACGACTCATTGGTATGAATTGTTTGTCGGGGTATGGATTGTATAGTCCAGTCTTATACTAACCAGTGTTGGTTAGTTTGATGGATTTTTGTTACTTGAATGGATATGACTTAGGGATACTAGTTGTATTGGTGCTTAAAGATCATTTGGTTCTTTAATTTAATCTTACACTTGGTTACTTGGGTTATATCTAAGTACGAGTGGCTCACGTTGAGCCATTAGCTGGGGTTTGAGTTGTACCATGGACTCGTATGGTAGACAGTGTTCAATCCTTCTGGTATTTTATTCTGCCAGGGTTATGGGTTATGGATCCGGATTATATGTTGTGCTTATGACTTGGTTGGATGAATCATATACAGGACACTCTTTGATCAAAAGGTTGAGGCCAAGTTATGAGTTGTGGATACCGATCGTATCGGAGGTTACAACTCCTGTAGGTCAGTCAATACCTGTGAAGGGATTTTGGTGCAACATAAGTAGGGTTATTCTAGACATTTTCCCAGTTATCCTAATGGGGACCCATGACTTCTAACCTACTTAGGAGGTTATTTACCCTATTATTCCATTCATTAACACTTTGAAACACTTTTAAAAGACTCCATAATTCTCTCAAGAGCTTTTGGGCAAGGGGAGCTAAGGTTTCAACTAAAGAATAAATTGGGGGCTTGTCTTGGTGATTTCTTTCCGTCATAAACTTTGTTTAAGGCATGTTATCTTCCCTCTTTTTTAATTCTAACTAAAGGGATGGTTTTTATGAATATTTTCATGACTTCATTGGTTGTATGATTTTTTTTTTCAAATATGATTGGGGGTTTTGATATTAAATGGTTGATTATGGTTTCCCATGGTTTTAATTATGCATTTATATGCATTAACGATTTTTTTGGATAATTTGATTGCATGAGAATTGGAATTTCTTTTGGTCATATTATGCCCCCAATGTGTTTGACAAAATGCTTATAAAAATATGTTTATTGCATTGACTATTTTTAATGGAACTCTTGCATGTTTTAAAACTTGGTAAAGGAATTTTGCATGGTTTAAATGGTTTGGAATTGTAAATTGCTAATTTGTTATTCTTTTGGGGAACATGAAATTCTCCCAAGTGGTTTAGTATGGTAAATGGAAGGGCACTTGAAATTCCTCTTAAACCTATAAATGGTTGACTATGGATGATACTTGCAAGTAAGGGTTGGTATGGCGATACCAATATCAATGGCCTTGGTTAATAAATGGATAATGGTTTGGATATTTGGAAATTGATTTTAATTAGATAATAATGGTGGGAGGTGTAGCTAACTGTGGAAAGCAGAGGTCCTGGGGGGATCAAAACTGGATACTTATATTTGTCGATATAAAGTTGGTCTTGGTGACCGTGTGCATGAAGTCACACATTATTTGGGGGATATACTGGACATCCTATGGGATACTTCCCTGGTCATTTGGCTACATGCACTGGTGTCCTTTCATCAAGGGGAGATAAACCTATATAGCCCATGGATGGTTTAGGACGACAAAGCTACACAACCCAGGTAAAAGTATTAAGGGCATGCCAAACCCGGTTCCTTTTCTCGAGATGATTATATATATGTGTGTCTATGGTTGTGTTCATATGTATAGTATTACTTGGTTTTATAAATGGAATTTTTATCCTTACCCTTAGATCATGCTAGCTGTCACTTGCTAACCCTTTCTACTGGCGGCTGAATACCTACACGATGCAGGAGTTGGCCATTCCACTCCTCCTACATAGTGATTGACTCTACGACAACATTTGAACTGAATTGATGATCTTCCATCCTTTTGGAAGTCTCCATTTAATGTTAAGGATATTTCTAAACATTTTTGCTTCATTTTAGACATTGGTTTTGGGGATGGTTGGGGGCATATCCCAATGGGATTTCATTAGTCTTTTGGTTAGAGACTTCGTGGTACTTCTATGGGTTGGCATGGGCGGGATCAATATTGGTGTTGGAATTTTCTTTGGAATAAGCTGAATAGCTGACATCATTGGAAGATATTTTTCGTTCTTCCATCCTATTTCATTTTGGGATTAAATATTATGTCTTGCAACATCCTTGGGTATTGCCTGGTTTATATCCTTTATTTTGGTATGGTTTGGTATGGATGGATTATTAGTATAGGATTGTTGGACTAAGTTGGGTTGGTCATGGTTGTGTCTTATCCCATAGTCTTCATATGAGCTATTACACTATCTTGTTATATGCTCGAAATTCAGCCAACTCAGGATAGGCGGATGGAGGTTGGGTTATGTAATGGGAGTGGTTCCTAGTCCTGGTCGGACTTGGGATGCCCATTACGACAAGGCCCCAGGGTGGATCGTGTCACAATTAATGTGACTTCTCCCTCGTTTACCTCTCTAACAAGAACATAAGGACCATAACGGATGATGTCCATTAGCTCAGTATTCTTATCCATGATGACGTCAAAAATCCTGGTTTTCCACCACCCATAATACTGCCCATTTAATTTTGGTGGTCCAATAGTAGATTGCCTTTTTTCTAGATTAGGTGGAGCATCCATCCTAGCAAAGTAACTCTATGTGTGGACCTTTTAGTATGACCTAGACATGATACAGATTGCTGAAATCCTAACAGGTCCCTCATAATCAATCACAGACAAAGTACATAAAAATAACTAGTATGTAAGATACAGCGCCAGGAAGAGTAAACACACAAGATTTTTATGTGGAAACTCAGGAAAGGAAAAACCACGGGTTACCCTCCTAATTAAATTATATATTTCAGCCTAACTCTAGTCTCCTTTCACTAGTAGCAACTCTAGTACAAGCTCATCTTAGTAACTCTACCAAGGACCCTCGCTACTGATTAACTCTAATCAGTCTCACACTTAGGCAACTCTACCTCAAAACCTCTGTCAATAGCTGAGTGATTATTAGGGATGAAAGATCATTGGACAGCATGTCCTAATCAGTAGAAAATAGCACCGACCTGTTTGTTACATAAGAGGACAAAACTATACAAACGTGTGCCAGTTCTACTGAACCTTTCACATCCAGGGACCTGGTCCCTTGTAGTTTATTTGTTCATAATCAAAACTACATATACCAGAAGGAATTATGGTGAGATGATAAAAATGATATGGAGGTGATTTGTAAGTTTTTGTTAAAGAGGAAAAGTTACCACGAAGCTAGTAAATAAAGGCCGAACGTATGGAGTGATGATCAAATTTGGAATTTTTGGGCTTTGAAGCATGCCACGCTACCTAGACAATGTAATAAGGGATTACCTGACATGACCCAAAATTGGGCCATGTTGTATGGGCACCTCAGGCCCAATTTGGATCAGATGTCGCCCTGTTAACCCAACCTAGTCATTACATTAAATCACAATGGTACTCCGACCATATATTAAAGTAGCAGAAAGTAAGAATAGTATCATAACTTAAATAATATCTAAACATTTAATTAATGTAAATATTCAAACCAACACCCAAGTCCATATTCATCCACAATGCCTCTACACAAATCAAAAGTCTATATAAGTATATGTCGGGACATGCCCCCAACAATAGCCAAAACCAAATCCAATACAAGTCTGTCATAAGCTAAAGACTATGAAATGTATCAATTCCAGATTATGGAAGCTCACCACTTCAATGTCAACCATATAAACTGCTTGAACACCTGTCACTGTGCAGGAAGAGAAAAAGAAGCTCAGATCCCTATGTAGCATGGGGACATACCATCCAGAGAAAGTTAGAGGGTTGAGCGCTAGTGTGTAAATCAAGGATAATGACAAAGTAGCATTATCATTAATGTCCAAGTCAATACATTATGTTCAACCAGATTCATAATGTGCCATAAGAACCAAGACTTAGAAACACTCTTATGTCCCACAAGAACCAAGACTTACAACCACTCTCAACCACATTTATGTCCAAGTTAATATATATATCATGTTCATAGTGTGACATGAGTAACAAGACATAGAAACACTCTCAATGTAATTCACATGTAATGTGTTGGAGACTCCGACCTTGCACATTTATGGATTCAAACATTTCTTATTAGGAAAAGGACTTTAACCTCTTACATTCCGATCAGACAATGGAATTTAACCACACACGTTGTCTTATTAGACAAGGTACTTTAACCACAGATATCCTCGTTGGGAAAGGGATACTAACCTCATTCCCTTTCATTAGTCATAGGACTCTAACCTAATGTATTTTCATTAGGAAAGGGAATCTAACCCCAATCCGTATTAGATAATGGACTTTAACCCCTAGTGAGCTTATTTGGTATGGGACTCAAACCACACATAATTTTACTAAGCAAGGGACTTTAACCTCAATAATTTTTAGTAGGCAAGGGACTCTAACCATAAGACACTTTAGTTTGAAAGGGATTTTACCCACAAGACATTACGTCTATCATTAGTTGACATTGGGACTCAAACCCTTTGTCCATACATCAACATTCATTCACTTCAACACTTAGGGACTCTAACTAATTTGACCAATTCAACACCATATGTGACCATAGGATCTTCTTGGAAGAATTTTTCACTCAAACACTTCAATAGGCCAATACCTTGATTGGTTTCAACATTCAACTCAATTTAAATCAAGACCCTTACAAACAATTCATTCCTTATTAGAAATCTCGTATCACATTTTAGTTCAGCACAATCCAAATTCATGTAAAGGACTTTAACGCCTTTTTTAGCCATAAAACCAACAAGGTCATTAATTAACAAATTTTATGACAATCCATATCATTACAATAGCATTTATCACCATTCATACTCATTGGGTCATTGCCCTAGTTCAAAACATTGTCAGCATATGACTAGACATTTTGACAAACACCTTAAGTGCATGCCTTTACCAAGGCCAATTTCAATGTAGAAATAATCAATCATAGGGTTAATCATGACCCATTTGACAAACAATAAACAACAAGCACCCACATTTCCAAATATTCACCAATAACATGTATAAACACAAATCTAAGAAAGAAAAAAATTATTCATTATTAGGCCACAAGACCCTTATCAATTGATTTCAAAATCACAATTTACAATCATTAATTCAAGTGTAAGATACATGGTTTTTGAGTTATTTAACAAGAGATAGGGTCACATTTCTTAAACAATATGAATCAAGGAAGGATTGTTGGTATTCAAGTTTATAGAAGTTTACCCCTTCAAACCTTAGCTTCAATCTTGAGGAAAAAGTCTTTGAAAGGATTTTTGTGTTTCTTGATCATGCCAATGTGAAGGACGAGGGTGAAAAGATGTTATATACCTAGGGTTTACATAAATCCCTTGGATTAAAAGATGAAAAGTGGCTTTCTATGTGGGTACAACTCACTTAAGTCAATCATATCCAAGGGTACGAGTAGTACCCTAACTCGTACCCAAGGTTTCACTAAGGACGCCTACACTGGTAAAGGTACAACTATACACCCTTGAATCATACCAAAGGTTATGAATCGTACCCTAATCCATACCCATAACTCATATCCATAATAATGTAAACTAGTCCAAGCGTCAAGCACTTTACGACTTAGCTTGGTACGACTCGTACACTAACATATGACCATGTGGAGGCCAAGTCATGACATGGATAGTGTGTAACCCCTACAACACTGCATAGGGTATGAAAGGGTTCACCAAGTCAATCCAAAGGGTACAACTTGTACCTTTAGTCGTACCTAGTCCAGTAGCTTCAAATAAGGGAATTTTTCTAAAGGACCAAAGCCATGTTTTTCAATACATCCCAACATGGATTATTCGTCATTGAATGATAGGTAAGGCAAGCAGAAATATGAGTTAATATATTATTACTCATCAATTAACCTTTCATCAAGTTAGAACGCAAGGCAGACAACAAGGATAAGTCACGCATCATGATTATTATCAATCAACCATTCATTTCATTTAATATGGGACTCAAATACATTATTCATAAAAGATATTTTTTCAATTCAAATCTTAGGGACTTGAACCTATTGTCTACCAAAGTCATAAATCAAATTAAGAGAATTAACACATACCTAAACCACGAGTTTCCTGAATAAAAAATAAATGTGGATACTTGGACATCATGACCACCTATGCCTCCCAAGAAGCTTCCTTTGACTTTTGGTTCATCCATAGAACCTTCACCCAAGCCATTTCTTTTGTTCACAACTGGCAAACTTAGAAATCAAAGATCCTCGCCAGGACCTTCTCATAGGACAAGTAGTTTGACACACCAACATCCCCCAAGGGAACAACCAATGTAGGATAACCCATACATTTACGCAACATAGAGACATGGAAAATCCGGTGAATGAAGTTCAAACTAGAAGGCAACTCCAACTCATAGGAAACATTGCCAACCCTTTTAAAAATAAAATTAGGACCAACATACCGGTGACTAACATTCCCCTTCTTACCAAATTGCATCACTCCCTTCATGGGAGACACATTAAACAATACCCAATCACCAATATTAAACTCTAAATCCCCATGCCTCATATCCGTATAGGACTTTTAGAGATTTTGAGAAATTTTTAACCTATCACGAATCACCCTCAACTTCTCTAGGTTTTGGTAGACCAATTTAGGTCAAGCAATTTACCCTCACCAACTTCATACCACCCAATAGAAGAATTATATCTCCTACCATAGAATGCCTTAAAAATGGTCATGCTAATGCTAGAGTTGTAACTATTAATACATGCAAACTAAATCAAAGGAAAATGGTCGTACCAAATTACCACTATCATCAAGAATACAAGAATGAAATATATTCTCTAATATTTTGACAGTCCTCTCCACTTGTCCATCCATCTACAGGTGGAAAGCGGTACTAAGGCACACCCTAGTCCCCAAACCTTTTTGGAATGACTTCTAAAAGTGAGAATAAAATGGAATGCCTCAATCTAAAATAATAGAAACCAGAGCACCATGCAACTTTACAATCTCTGCAAGACGAACTCCAAGACTAGTGAAATGGTAAATTTCCTTCATCAATTATCGTTTATTCTCATCCACATAGGCTAAATTCCAAATGTAAAATTGGCTAAGAGCATCAGTAACTACATTATCTTTATCCAAATGGTAATAAAGACTAATTTCATAGTCTTTTAGCAACTCAAGCCACTTTTTTTGTCGGAGATTAAAATCTTTTTGTGTAAGCACATACTGAATACTTTTATGATAAGAAAAAATGTCAACATGAACTACATAGATATAATTTTGACAAATGATCACAATAAAAACCATGGCTAACAACTCCAAGTCATGAGTAGGGTTGTTCTTTTCATGAACTTTCAATTGTGTAAAAGCATAGGCCAGCACCCTACCATGTTGCATCAATACATAAACTAAGTCTAATATGAGAAGAATTATAATACATTATGAAACAATCATTATCCTTGGGAAAGGTCAAAACCAGAGTTGAAGTCAATTTATCTTTCAACTTCTTAAAACTACCCTCACACGCATTCGACCACATGAACTTCACCTTTTTCTGGGTCAACTTAGTCAATGGGTCAATTATAGTCAAAAAACTCTCTATAAATCTTCTATAGTAACCGGCTATACACTAGCATCTCTAAATATTGGTTAGATTCACAGGTCTAAGCCACTTCTTAATTGCCACAACCTTTTGAGGATCTACCATAATTTCTTCACTAAAGATAACATAACCAAGAAAGTTCTTGGATTTCAACCAAAACCCACACTTAGAGAACTTGTGAAACACCATAAGTCTTTGACCTTTGCAAAATTATCTTAGTTTTGGACTTACTAGGCTCTGTATGACTCAAGTGTACAAATCGTACCCTTGGATACAAGTTAAGGGAAGGCTTGGTGGTTCAATCGTACACTAGGTAGTGTGTTTGGTGTAGATACTACTAAAGATATGACTCATATTTGTACGAGTTGTATAGGAACATACGAGTGGATGAATTCCAATTGTATGGTGCTTGTTTGAGTTATCTTGTGGAATTTTCCCATGGTATGATTGATGGGTATGAATTGGTGGACCACTCGTACACTTACGTATAACTATGTGAAGTATGAGTCATGTACAAATGAGTAGATAGGAACTTGGCAAGGTTTTACATCTGAGTTGGGGTACCACATGTACCCTAGGATTTGGGTGGTATAGGTGAGTCATATCCATGGACATGGTTTGTTTTAATTTTAAGTTAATAGTAGTCCAGACATTTCCTATATTAAATACCTTATGTTCTCACATTATATAACCCTTGGTGTCCTCTTATGACACTTACTAAAGAATCAAAACACTTCAAATACGCTCTCAAACTTACTCTTAAAGATTGGAGGCTAGGGTCTCTTCATGTGTTCTTCAAAGGGCTCAAGATTGATATTTTTCTTTAGAATCTCCTTGAATAAATAATATTATCTTCCCTCATTGTTAGTTATAACTAAAGACATGCGTATTATATTTTAAACATTGATTTATGAATCATGAATGGTGGTTTTTGAATCATATGTTGAGGGTTTTCATGCACATTGTTTGGTATTAGTTTAAACTATGTTTTTACATATTTTTGGTAATGGCTTGCATAGGTGGATGTTGGTTTGTTATGGTTTAACAAATATGCCTTGAGTAAACCTAATTATGGTTGTTTAGCATTGGTTTTGGTCTTGGAAAAGGTATGCCGTCAACATGTTTGACAAAATGCCTAAAAGAATATTTTCACTCTATAACTGAACTTTCATTAGAACCCTTGCATGGATTGGTTTGGTTATGGAGTCCTAAATGGATTTGGATGGTTTTTAATGGTGTAAATAGTTTAAATGATAAAAATTCTTTAGAAGTTTGGTATGGTCATAAATAGTTTGGATTAGTTTTAAATGGTATAAATAGTGTACATAGTTTGGAAAGATTAAATGGTAAAGCCTTTGTGGTAATGGAATTGTATATGCTTGTGCGGTACTCAAAAATCCACCATGAGGTTTAATATAGTTAATGAAGGGTACATAGAATCCCTTAAACCCATACATGATTGGTCTAAAGGTTTTTTATGGATGACTGTTACCTTGGGTATGGTATGGAGTTGTTATGTTTCATATATATATATGTGTGTGTGTGTGTGTGTGTGTATCAAATTACTATATTTGGTTTTGTTTTATGTGTTTTGGCATTAGTTTGGTTGTTCATTGGGTGGTTGGACTTGGTTGGGCTTATCTCGGATATAGACTTATCCCAAAGTCGCCATATAGTTTGATACACTATCTTGTTATATATTCAAACTTCAGTCGACTAAAGGTACATATTTTGTATTGGGGTTGGGTAACGAAGGAAGTTCATCACGGTTGGCATTGGGATTGCCCATTACTATAAGGCCTTAGTTCAGGTCATGTCAAGTTTGTATCAGATCTTAGGTTTTGATGTCATATGGTGTACACAAAGGTGTGTCAATAGAGTCTTGCTTTTAGGTGTATTATGCACCACGCTTATAATCAGTAGGTTATAAGGTATTTATGAATGTTTTAGTTTCTTAGTTATTCTACTTTTGAGCTATGGATTTTATGGTTTTGAACTCTTCTCAGAATCATCCTTGGTTCACTCTTTGGATCATATCTTCTTAATAATCTACAGTTTGTGGAAAATTGCCTATCCCACTTGTGGTCAACATAGATGGATCTAGTCCAACTAATGGGGCATAGACTCGGTCAAGGATCACAACTTTCAGTTATCCTAATGGAGTCCCACTAGTCTCTATTAACCCTTTCTCAAAAGGCTATACTCATACTCGGTTACCTTAAGGAGAGGTTACTAATGCTGAGTTTCATCATCTTAATAATATATTGCCCAAATAGTAAAAAAATGTGTCATGCCATTCCTGTCCAACTAGTACAGTAAGGAATAAGGTAAGTTTGGGTAATGGCAAGGTAAAGGGGGTCTCGGTCTTTATAACAAAAGGGGAGGCCAATAATATAGCGGTAAATGACCCAAAAAGGAAAATCTGGGTAAGTCCTAACTCCTATTCTATGTCTTGTGTTCCCTACCTGAATTCAATTGGGAGGTATGTATTTTCAAATTGGTAAATTCTTCTAGGGAACAAAGTGCCCAATCTCGAGCTAATGGAGCCTATTCTGCATGATCCTATTTTCTTTATAAAGTTTGTGGTTGTTCGCAGTGTGTTTGTTGTGATATAGAAAGGAATAAGTAATTTAGCTATGGTTTTTTGGATCTCTTGTGATGTGGATATCCCATAAGGGTTGTCGCTTGAGAAAATAGAGTATTAGATACTACCTCTAGCTCCGATAGTGGTCGGGATTATCTCAATGTTCTTACTATCCCTTAAAAGTCCAATACATATTATTATACTGACATTGGTGTGTTGAAAACTTTTTTCCTTGTGGTGTGTATGGTTTACTTGATTTGGGGTCCCCTCTCTTTTGTGACCCTATTTATGGTTGTATATTTTGATTTTTGGTCCCAAGGTTATTTCAGACTCTTTTTTTCTTCTATTTCTAACTCGATACGTGACTCTGCTATAGCCAAAAGAGTTTATGGGGGTGTGTTCTATCTGTTGGTGATAAAGGGGTCTTGGGGAAATTGTTTGACTCGGATGTGGTGGATTTTGATGTCATTCAAAAATGGATTAGTTGGACTCGTGCTATGTGTCATTAGGTTGTCTGATGCATAAAAAGATATTCTTTAGGCTCTATGGTGAGCTAATTATGGGATGGGAGGATGGTTTCATTCCCTAGCTATTAAGGGAAAGGCTATATTATATCATAGAATCCAGAGGTTGATCTCCAATAGATGACTTTATTATTTTTTTTTAGTTAAAGATTCAAACTTGAAGTTTTTTCCTGGCATTCGGTTTTGGAGGGAAATAAATTTCTTGGGGTCCTTTCTAATGATTCTCATGTTGTCTTTCTAATGTGGAGGTTGATTTGAGTTTGGTCTTGTTTCGAACATTTGTCCAAATTTCTACTACTTTATAGAATGGTTCCAGTGGAGTTAAAGGATCTTAAGGAGAATTTATGGGATCTCCTAGATGAAGGTCTTATCAGTCTTAGTGTTTCCCTGTAGAGTTCTTTGTTCTATTATGCATAAGGAAATGTTCTTTCCTGGGAATAGATAAGTTGTCGGTGGGTGACTAAAGAATTGGGAGCATTTTCTTTGTGGGGTGGACCATGCTTATGTATATTTTATAAGGGTACTTTACTAGTAGTACATGGTGGCTGGTAGATCCTATGCTTGAATAAAGATGCTTAATTTTGATAAAAGGGAGTATGATAAGCTCAGAAATAGCAATGCAAGAGTTCTGGCGGTAAAATGGTAGGTTGGATGAGGTTGATGGTTTAAGAAACACAATAATGGTAAAGTCATGACTTGTAGATTGAATGTTCAGGGTGAATGGATGAATTAGGGGTTAAGTCATTAGATTGGATAGATCATGAAACTTGCACGTGTCTTTGTCGGTATACTTTTACATTATTATTGGCATATATTTTATTATTAAATTCATAATTTGAATTGTTGGTTTTGGCATAATTGGAGGATTTGACATGATTACTCATTTAATTGATTCTTCATGTATTATAATGCATTATTAACACTTTATTTATTTTTATGGAGACTGCGATATGTATGGGAATGTTAAAGGGATTTCGAGGTACTATGGATTCCACAATTACTTGATTTTGGTCTTGGAAATTTTATTGCCTCAAAATTATTTATGAAATTGTCATTGAATATAATTTTTTCATATTGTTTGACTAATCTTAAATCTTTGCATTGCCTACATGATTAAAGGAACACGAATTATTTTTGATTTGATTCAAATGATTTTGAACGTTCTTGGTGGCCATGATTTGATTTAAAATGGTTTTGGTTTAATTGGAAACCTTGGAGTCAATTTGGTCACATGGTTTTTGCATGTCTATATTGGGCTCTAGGTAGCATTCGATTGAATGAGGTTTTGGGTATAGGAGAACCAAGTGCCCCTGGTGTACATTTTTGGTGATTTCAATTAGAACGGAGAATTATGTTCGTAGATGTAATAGGATGTAGGTTCTTGGTTAATCTAGAATTATTTTTTAGTGGTGGACTTCAAGGAAAGGTCTGGTTGTATATCCTAGTGATACTCTTCTCCCCCGATTAAGGGAGTACTCTACTAGTGTTGCATGTATTCATTTAGCGCTTATGCCTAAGGTTCACATTTTTGCATTTGCCTTATTCCCTAGATAGTATGTGTTGTTGTGTTTCTTTTGGTGTACATTTTTAAGGACTCCTCTTATGGTATGGTTTGGTTGGGATGTTCCTTCATTATGGTCTAGGTTGTTATTGTACAGTACTTCATGCCTATAGTACTAAGTCTTGTCTCTGGAATCTTGCCTTGGAAGGGAGGGATTACTCTTGTAATTCGGTTTCTAAAATAACTCTTTTTATGTTAGTATGGTAGTTGTTTGGGAAGTATGGTGATGTATTGAAATAGGTAGTGTAGAAGCCCCTAAGTAGGGGAGAGCCAAGGTCACTACTAAAAGTTAAGGTTTTAGAAAGTAAGATAAGGTTATTGTCATGGGAAATGGTTTGGAAAGGAATGGGTGGTGAAAACCTTGTGAAGGATGTAAAGGGGGTAGAACTTTTGATTGATTAATCATACTGCGAGTATATAAGTCGTTGGGTTGAATGTTAAGATTAGTATATATACAAATAGTTGTGTTGGGTACTTGAGATATGTTATAGGGCATAGTTTTATAAATTGTTTTCATGGTATAGTAGGGTATGTTTTTAGATTATAGGTTAGGGTTTCTTTTATAGCTGTTGGATATGGTTTGTCCATGTCCTTTACACATGAATTTCATACTATAATGGTGATGGAAGCTAAGTTGTGTTTTGGGATAGATGTAAAGAGTAGAGATCGGTGGCCAAAGTTACTCATTTTAGGTTTTGATAGGCTTGAACATGGAGGTGGTGTATAGCAAAACTCAAGACCTCATAGTGTAGTGTCTTGTTAAATTCTAAGTTTAATTGGAATTACCCTTGCATGAGTCCATCCAGCCAGTATTCTATGAGTTTGCATTGGGGTAACATGTGGATAGTCCTTGGTTAGTTGGTTCCTTCTGGTGGTATTGCTATCTCAGATTCCTTATTCATTACGAACAAAAGGTATGGCTTTGGTAAAGGTTCCATGATTGAACTAAAAGTCTGAGAAAGTCATTTGGAAAGCAAAAGGGGACATGGAGGCATCGTGTCCGTGTTTGTTAATTATTCTGGAAACTCATGCGTAGGGTATATATTCTTTATCATATCTTGGTTTCTGACTTTGTTAAGGCTGAGGAATGGTTCCTCTCCCATCTTAGTGTTATAACTTAGTTAAGTGTCAAAATAGAGGTGTTACCGTGTAATTGTGTTTAGGTTATGTAGTGATCTTCTCACCTTGGTTGTGTGTCCTTGCTTCCTATTTTCGTTGAAGAAAAGTTTGTTATGTGTTAACATGTTATCTCATACTTGTCTCTTACCCTTACCCATAATTCAATCACTAATGATCCTACTGGGGGAAACTGAAACACCATAAGTCTTGGAACTTTGCAAAATTACCTTGGTTTTAGACTTACTAGGATTGGTATAATTCAAGGGTACCAATCAAACCATTGGATATGAGTTAGTGGGAGGCTTGCTAGTTCACTAGTACACTAGGTTGTGTGATTAGTGTATCTACTACCCAAGATATGACTCATCTTGCTACAGGTCGTATAGGAACATACAAGTTGTGCAAGGCAAGCAATAGGGTGCTTGTTTGAGTTATCTTGTGGAATTTGTCCAAGGTATGATTGGTGGATACGAATTAGTGTACCAATCATACCCTTAGGTATGAGTTAGGGAACTGTGAATTGCATAGAAACTCATAGGTAGGGTTTTGGCAAGGTCTTGGGTACGAGTTGGGGTACCACTTGTACCTTAGGATACAGATGGTATAGGTGAGTCATACCCCTAGACGTGCTTTGTTTTAATTTTAAGTCAAGGGTATTCCGGACATTTCCTACTTCAAAGCCCTTATGTTCTCACATTATATAACCCTTGGTGATCTCTAATAACACTTATTAAAAGATGGAAACACTACAAATACTATCTCACACTTACTGTTGAAGATTAGATGCTAAGGTTTCTTCACATGTTCTTCAAAGGGCAGAAGATTCATATTTCTCGTCAGAATCACCTTATATAAGGCATATTCTCTTCCCTCATTGTTAGTTCAAACAAAACGCACGTGTATTGTGTTTTAAACATTGATTTATGAATCATGAATGGTGGTTTTTGAAACATATGTTTAGGTTTTTCATGCATATTTTTTGGTATTGCTTTAAGCTATGTTTTTACTGTATTTTTGGTAATGGTTTACACATGTGGATGTTTTCTGGTTATGGTTTAACAAATGGGTCTTAGTGGGTTATGAATTGGTTTTGGTCTTGGTAAAGGTATATCCACAACATAATTGATAAAATGTCTAAAATAATGTTTTCACTCTATTGTTGAACTTCCGTTGGAACCCTTGCATTGTTTGGTTTAGTAATGGAACCCTAGATGTATTTGGATGGTTTTATATGGTTTAAATGATATAAATTCTGTAAATGTTTGTAATGGTCATAAATGGTTTTGAATGGTTTTAAATGGTATAAATGGTGACATGGTTTGGAAGGATTTAGTGGTAAAGCCTTAGTGGCTATGAAATTGGTTATGCGTGTGGGGTACATGTGAATCCCCCAAGTGATTTAATATGGTTAACGAAGGGTACATGGAATCCCTAAAACCCATACATGATTGGTCTAGATATTTTGTATGGACAACTGTGACTTGGGTATGGTGTAGAGTGGTTATGTTTCATACATACACCAAATTATTATAATTGGTGTTTGTTTATGGGTTTAGGCATAGGTTAGGTTAGTCATTAGGTGGTTGGACTTAGTTGGGTTGGTCTCGGATATAGACTTTTCCCAGAGTCACCACATGGTTGGATATGTTATCTTGTTATATGTTCAAACTTCAGTAGACTCAAGGTACGCGTTTGGTGGTGGGGTTGGGTAGCGGGGTTGGTTCCTAGTCCTGGTTAGGTTTGGGATGGCTCATTACGATAAGGCCCTGGTTTGGGTTATGTCAACTCGGTATACAAATGATGTTCCTTCAAAGTTTGTCATACAAAATGGAGGTGATCGACATGATCTGCCTCACTCTTATAATAGTCCAAGATATCATCAATGAAAACAATGACAAACATGTCCAAGAACTGATAGAAGACCCTATTCATCAAATCCATGACTGTCGTCTGGGCATTAGTCAACCCGAAACACATGACTAGTAACTCATAGTGACCATACTGGGTTCTTAAATCGGTCTTAGGGATATCAACTTCCCTAATCTTAACTTGATGATAACCCGACCTAAGATCAATCTTAGAGAAACACTTCGCACCTTGAAGTTGATCAAACAAATCAACGACCATAGGAAGAGGATATTTATTCTTAATGGTCACTTTGTTCAACTTACGATAATCAATGGACATATGAAGGGAACCATCATTCTTGCACACAAACAACACGGGAGCACCCAAGGAGACATACTAGGATGGCTGAAACCTTTATCTAAAAGGTCTTTCAATTGCTCCTTAAGCTCTTTGAGCCCCAGTGGAGCCATTCTATAAGGAGGGATGGAAATCGGACGAGGGTCCAGAACAAAATCAATCCCAAAACCAATTTCCCTATTGGGAAGAATACCAAGTAAATCATCTGGAAAACCTCGAGAAATATATTAACTATGGGAATGAATTCTAGAGAAGGACTTTCCGAGTTATAATCTTTAACTAGGACCAAATGATACAAAAAACCATTTGAGATCAACTTTTGGGATTTAAGATACGAAATGAACTTCCCCTCAGGCACTAAAGAACTTCCTTCCCATACAATGACCTGTTCATTAGGGAAGTTAAACAAGACCCTATGGGTCCGACAATCTAAGGAATCATAACACAAATGCAACCAATCCATTCCCAGAATGACATCAAAATAAACCATGTATTACTCAATCAAGTCCACAAGAGTTTCCCTATAACTAACAGATACCACACATCCTCTATAGACCCTTTTAACAATAACTAAGTCTCTTATAGGGTTATAAATAGGAAAAGGAACTGACTAACTCTTAGGACCAAAACCAACATGCACAGCCTCAAATCGATTCATATAAGATAATGTAGACCCTATATCAATCAAAAAATACACATCGCGGAAGAAAAGTTTCAACATATCCATAACCACATTCAAAGACGCCTTAGAATCCTTGCTAGTAGCAACTGCATACAAGAGACTATGACCAGTGTTGGTACCAGAAAAAGAAACTGAAGCAAAAATAGCACCCTTCGATGCCAGAGTGAATAAAGTATTAATAGGGGCCCTATTTTTCGAAGGAGCTTCTAAGGAGGGTCACTCTCGCTACAAGTGCCCAATCTGACCATATCTAACACATCTATTCTTCCCCTTCTAAAATTGACCACGATGAGGATGACTAAAGAATCTACAAGGTGGGTAGGATAGAGTCGACTGAGCCCTACCAATCTGAGATTGGGAACTCGATGCCTGGAACCCACCACTAAGCTGACATCAGTGATCACCCAATGACTTCAGTTAAGTAATACTAGCCAAGGATAAAGAACTAGAACTACTCTATTTTGTTCTTGGTCACTTGCCACAGCCTCTCTTACTTTGCTCAAAGGGCCTAGATTTCTTCCATTACCTTTCACTAAACGCAACCTAATTTTTTCTCTTCCTCCACTTGTTGTATATACCAATAAACCTAGAGATGTCCATATTTTCAATCAACAAAGCTGCTTTTCTCTAAAGAACCAACTCACGGGGTAATCCCTTGACAAACTTACTTATTTTGTCCCTCATGCTAGAAACTATCTTAGGAGCATACCTAGAAAACTTATAGAATCTCAAGGCATACTCCTGAACAGACATCCTCCCTTGCTTTAAGTTTACGAACTAGTCAGCTTTTGCTTTCCTCAATTCTTGAGGAAAGAAGAGGTCCAATAAAGCCTCGGAGAAATCCTCTCATATGGCAGAACTAGCATCCATACCTCTATAAAATTCCCATTCTTCGTACTATTGGTACGCTACATCCTTCAATTGGTAGGAACAAAAATCAATAGCCTCAACCTCTGAAGCATGCATGATTTGGAAAACCTTCTCTATTTAATAAACAAAGCCTTGAGGATCCTCCTCAACTTTTGTACTTGTACATATAGTAGGGCTCAACCTCATAAATTGGCAAACTTTTGTGGCCTTATAAGAAATAGTAGTCAAAGCACCATGCTTTGATTGAGAGTATACCAATAAAGTTAAGAGGTTGATAGAGCACCATGCTTTGATTGAGAGTATACCAATAAAGTTATGAGGTTGATAGAGCAACAAAACTTAACATTAGTAGCATCCCCTTGTGGTGACGAAATAGGAAGGTCACTCTCATAGTTAGGGTTAGTGGGGACAGATGATGTTTCAGCTTTTGATAGAATATTTTATATCTTTTTCTTAGGATAATTGTATGTTTTCAAGAAACTGATTTTTTATTTAGCACTTGATTTTATTTTTTTTAGGTTAAGGATTTAGCTAAAGGAAAAGTTTGAAAAATAGTAGAAAAAGGTCTTTGAAGGACCGCCAGACCTGCGATGGACTGCCGGAGTGACTGTCAGAGCTAAAAAAAATGCTCCAAGTAAAGAACTCATGCAACTGTACAAGTGGAGGACCATCAATCTTTCGACAGACCGCTAACTTAGTCATCTTGCTTAACCAGAACTAAGCTTCTAGAAGATCCAGTGACAGACCGTGAGTTCAGCGATGATCCGCCAACATAACCTTCAGACCTAAATAGAACTTGACATTCCAGGACCATCAGTGACGGCCCATGCGATGGACCGCCAGTCATCCGACTAGCCACTATCCTGACCATCAACTAGGACACGATTTTTCTAAGTTTGAATTTTAAATCCTCTGTACCTGACAACATATAAATACCCAGTTTAAGGTTTTATTTCATATCTATTATCGTATTTTCCAACTTTAAACATTATTATAAGAAGTATTCTCTAAGAAAGAACTAAAATTGTGGATCTAAAATTATTATTCATATATTCCTCTGAAGATTCAAGTGCAAATCTTTAAATCCTTGTAAGTATTTTTTTGAATCTATTTATGAGAAATACAATGACTCCTTCTTATTCTTCTATAAAAATCTGTGGCTAAGCTCCCATAACTAGGGTTATGGGAGCCTTTATGTGAAAAGCTGATTGGGATTGTCACAATGTTTGATTTCCATTATTAACTAAGGTTCCATAAACCCTTCTTCACTATAATGACCTTTCTTGGTTGAAAACTTGTAGGGTAAGCCCAAGAACATCACTTGTTCAAATAGAAAAGTGGTTGTTGGGAAACAAAGAGGTTTACGTGAAATCTAAAGGCTTTAACCTTTGGGTTAAGGGTTGATGCCTTACCGGGATGAATCCACATGAGAGAATAATTGAATAAGTTAATATATTCTTTAAGTTCAAGAGAATCGAAGGATAATCTATTCATATAGGTTGGGAAACAAATGGGTAAATTATAGGATTCAATAACTCTTGCAATCGTATTGATTAATTGGAAATTCAAAATAATTCACAACCTTAGCTTCTTGAGCATCTCGGTAACCATAACTCTAGTTTGTCTATTCTCATTGAATTACTACTTACAATAAGCATCACTAGCTAGATCATTCGCTGATACTAATAATGAGATAAAATTTACAAATTTAAACTCCCTTTTTGATTTGGAACCTTTGATCAGCAGTCTAGTTACAACCACAATACTTAGTGAATACAGTATTCCCTGTGGGATTCAAAACCCAACCTAGTTAGGTTCTATATTTGATAGTGACCTCTTACTCTCTCGCAAAAGAGGTGTAATTTGGGCATATCAAATTTTTGCGCCGTTGTCAGGGAATACGTTTGTCAATTAAGTTTGTGTTTGTTAATTGACCTTTGGTTAAGTTTTCAATATTTTACCTTTTTGTTGTTTTTTTATGTACAGGGTAGTTATTGCTTATGCTAAGTACATAGAGATCAGGTGCACCATTATTACTAGTACATCCAGTACTATAGTTGATTGGCAAAATGGCAGACCCACAAGATGTTGAAAGACTAGCTGCTTTGGCTAGAGCTTAGCTTAACCAATAGAATGATGGTGAACTGGCACGTTATCCTAATCGTTATGATAATGATTTGGGGGATGATGATTTGTTAGATCCTGTTAACCCAAGGTGTGCAGATAATATGGCTGCACCAGTAAATCGCAATGTAAATAGGAATTACCCCTTCAAGGCGAGGCAAGAATGTCAACCAATGCAGTTTGATCTTAATGATGGTGAGGATGGTATGGATGGAGTAGGTGCAATTAGAGATATTATTCCTCTACCTCTGGCACCTGGAGCTAAGTTCAATATTACCAGCACTATGATTCAACTCCGCCATCTCAAGGGTTTGTTCGATGGTCTTCCAGAAGATGATCCTAACATGCATTTAGTGAACTTTGTCACCATTTGCAAGTCTTTTGATAACCCAGGAGTAGGTCAGAATACTATCCGCTTGCTCTTATTTCCATTGTCTCTGTTTGGAGAGGCAACACTATGGATTAATAGGCTGAATCCCGATTCTATAATAACTTGAGGTAGTTGAAAGAGGCTTTCCTAGAAAGGTTCATTCTACCTTCTCGAAGGGTACAGTTGAGGAATGAGATCAATAACTTTCATCAGCTTCCAACCAAAGCTCTTCACGAAACTTGGGAGAGGTTTAAAAATAAGTTGATGCAATGCCCAAACCATAATATGATGGATACTCATTTGATGTAGAATCTCTATAGGGCTTTGAACTCTATTACGAAGCCAATCATAGATAACACTGTAGGAGGAACATTTGTGGATCTCACTTTTCCAGAAGCCTCATAAATGCTCGATAGGATAACCAAATAAAGTAAAGATTTACATACCAGGGATTCTATGGTAGCAATCCCACTATGTTTATTGGCATAACTATAGAGCACCGCGAGAAATAGGAGAAACGTAATCAGGATATGGCATACTTGAAAAAGCAGATGGATTTATTGATTAAGCATTTATTATCTAGAAAAATAGAGAAGGTGAAAGTTGTTGCATCCCAAGGTAGAGCCTACTCTAATTTAGAAGAAGAGGAAAACTATCTAACTAATCAGAGGGGTTTCAGAGGTAATAGCCAAGGAAATCAAGGTCGTAACTATTACGACAAGGCCATGGATAGGGATCAAGGAAACTTGAAGAGCAAAAATGATAGGTATGGACTATATGTATCTCCTAGAAGCTAAGATAATGCTGCAACAAGCTCTGGTAAACTGTCAATGAAGGACATGATAGAGAAGCTATTAAACGGAGTTAAGGCTACCAACTTTGTGGTAACTACTATGAAGAGTTATTTGTCTTTCATGAGTTAGTTAGTAAATTCACACTCAACTTCTATCAAATAGTTGTAGTAGTAAATGAGCCAATTCTCAGCAATATTGAATCAGAAAAAGAGTGGAACATTGCCAAGAAACATAGTTCAGAATCTTCATACTGATGGCTCTTGCATAGTAGTTACCACACGGACTGGTAAGGTATTACAAGGCCCTTATGTGGGTAAAGCAATGATTGAAGATGTGACCGAAGAGGATGTTGAGCATAAATAAAGTTATCCAGTGAAGTATGAGAAATTAGATGGTATTGACATTCCTTCTAATCATTAGTAGGTTGATAAATTAGAAAAAGAAAAAGACAAGAAGAAAGAAGCAGTTGATAGGGAATGTACCTTTAGTGGAGGCATTAGAGTAGATGCCTCGGTATGCTAAGTTTATGAAAGATATGGGGACGAATAAGAGAGCAATGAGGTATGAACTAGTAGATAATATTATCACTATGTTTCTATTTCAACAAGGTGTCTGGTGCAAAAGAAAGAGACCTAGGAGCATTCATGATTCCTTGTACTATTGGGTCTCTTGCTTTTTCTAAGGCCTTGTGTAATCGGGGAGTGAATATAAACCTGATGCTACTTTCTTTTATAAGAAGCTGGGTTTGAGAGACCCCACACCCACAAACATGCGACTAGTAATGGCGGACAGGTCAGTAAAATAGCCAATTGGTATTTTGTATGATGTTCTAGTAAAGGTGACCAGCTTCATATTTTCTAGGGATTTCATTATTGTGGATTGTGAGGTGGATTTTGAGGTGCCCATAATCTTAGGTCGATCTTTCTTTGAAACTGGAAGCGTGCTTATAGATTTGCGAGCTAATGAGCTCCTATTTAGGTTAAATGATGAAGTGTTTTAATTTGATGTGTGCCAATCTATAAAGTAGCACAAGGAGATGAGTGTGTTCTCTATTGTTGATGGTTATTATAAGGATGAGTAGGAGGTACCGATAAAGGAGAAATTTGTTGTTGAGCCATTAGCTGCAGTTCTGATAAATTTTGTTAGTAAAGGAATTAAAGAGTATGAGGAGAATGTTTTTTCTTTGACAGGAATGGGATCATACTCTTATGCTCCCAAGAAGCTTAATCTGGATCTTAAAAATTGCCAAACACCACCGGCTAAGTCGTTTATTAAGGAACCACTGGTATTGGAGGTAAAGAAATTGCCAGGGCATTTTTGGTTTGTGTTTTTAGGTAGTGGTAACATATTACTTATGATTATTGTGACTGGTTTGGGTGATCAGCAGGTGAAGGCACTTATTTCAGTGCTTCGGAGGTACAAAAGGGCGATAGGGTGGACTATTGTGGATATTATTAGCATACCTCCAGTAATTTGAACTCATAAAATTTAGTTGGAGGAAGACTACACACCAACAATTGAGCTCCAAATCCGTCTTAACCCACTTATGCAAGAGGTAGTTAAGAAGGAGATCATCAAATGGCATGATACAAGAGTTGTATATCCCACTTCAGATAGTAAGTGGGTAAGCCCTGTCCAATATGTGCCCAAGAAAGGGGGCATGACTATTGTAGCAAATGAGAAGAATGAGTTGATTTTGCTCAGACCTGTGACCGAGTGGAGTGTTTGTATGGACTATCAGAAGCTCAACTCATGGACGTTGAAGGACCACTTCATAATGCCTTTAATGGATCAGATTCTTGATCGTTTTATGGGATGAGGTTGGTATTGATTTCTTGATGGGTATTCTGGTTATTATTAGATTTATATAGCCCCGGAGGATCAGGAGAAGATGACATTCACTTACCCGTATGGTACTTTTGCTTTCAAACAGATGTCATTTGGTTTATGTAATGCACCTGCTACCTTTCAATGGTGCATGATGTCTATTTTCTTAGATATGGTTAAAGACACATTTGAGGTGTTTATGGATGATTTTTCTATGGTAAGTGATTCGTTTGACCTTTATTTGGTGAATCTGAGTAGAGCCTTGCAGTAGTATAAAGAGCTTAACCCTGTCCTTAATTAGAAAAAATATCACTTTATGGTGAAGGAGGGCATTGTCCTTGGCCACAAAATTTCAGCCAAGGGGATTGAGGTCGATCTAGCTAAGTTTGAAGTTTTTTAAAAGCTACCACCTTCCATTTCAGTAAAGGGGGTATGTAGTTTCAATAGTTACGCAGGCTTCTATTGTTGATTAATAAAGGACTTCTCAAAAATTGCAAATCCACTTTGCAAACTTTTGGAGAAGGAGGCTAAGTTCAACTTTGATAATGCTTGCTTGAAGGTATTTGAATGCCTTAAAGGTAAGTTAGTTGACGGCCCTATTATTGTTTTACCAGATTGGTCAAAATCGTTTAAGATTATGTGTGATGCAAGTGGTGTTGCACTTGGGGTTATACTTGTCCAAAAGAGGGATAAATTGTTTCATTCTATCTATATGAAAGAAAAGTGTTGAATAGGGCCCAAAAGAACTACACTATTAATGAATAGGAATTTCTTATAGTGGTCTATGCTTTTGAGAAGTTCCGGGCATATTTTCTAGGAACCAAGGTGGTGGTCCACACTGAACACGTAGCCTTGAGATATTTACAACAACAACAACAACAAACCCAGTGTATTCCCACCTAGTGGGGTCTGGGGGGGTAAGATGTACGCAGTCCATACCTCTACCTCTGATGAAGTAGATAGCCTTGAGATATTTGATGGAGAAAAAGGATGTGAAGTAAGGTTAATTAGATAGGTGCTGCTACTTCAGGAATTTGAGTTTGAAATCAAAGATTGGAAGGGTTAAGAAAATCAAGTTATAGAGTACTTGTCTAGACTTGAGAGAGATCTAGCAGCCAAAGATGAGCTTGAGATAAATGATGCATTTCCAAATGAGGAAATCTTGACTGTTTATTGAAGAAGATACCTTGGCATGCATATTTCACAAATTATGTGGTGAGCGAGGTTATTTCAAAGAATATTTCTTTTTATCAAAGAAAGAAGTTTCTCTGTGATGTGACACATTACTTATAGGATGAGCCATATTTTTTTTGGCGATGTGTTGATAATATCATAAAGAGGTGGGTTCAAGAAGTAGATATTTTGATTATCTTCGAAATATGTCATGCTTCCCTGGTTGGAGGCACCATGCAGGTGACTATACTGCGAGAAAGGTGCTGCAAAGTGGCTACTATTGGCCGAGTTTATTCAAGGATGCTTATGAGTTCGTAAGAAGATATGACCAATGTCAGAGGCAAGCGTCAATCTCCAAACGCCATGAGATGCCTTTGACAAAAATGATGGAAGTAGAATTATTCGACGTCTAGCGAGTCGATTTCATAGGGCATTTTGTTAGCTCATATGGGATGAAATACATTCTTGTTTTTGTTGATTATGTATCAAAATGGGTTGAAGCCATTGCTTTGGCTGACAAAGAAGATAAAAGAGTGGTTGCATTCCTTAAAAGGAATATTTTCTCTCGATTTGGGGTGCCACACACCATTATAAGCGACAATGGATATCACTTTTGCAACCACGTATTTTGAGCTGTCTTAGAAAATTAAGGTGTTAAGTAGCACAAGATAGCAACTCCATACCACCCACAAACTACTGGGAAAGTGGAGATTTTGAATAGAGAGATCAAAGTCATCCTTGCTAAAGCAATGAATGCTAGCAAACAAGACTTGTCTAGGAAGCTGGATGATGCCTTATGGGCATACAGAACAGCTTTTATGACACCTATCAGCATGTTACTATACCAACTAGTTTACAGAAAGGCTTGTAATTTGCTAATTGAATTGGAGCATAAGGCGTTGTGGGAACTTAGGAGGCTGAATTTGAATTGGAGTTAGGCAGCGCAGTTGAGATTGGGATATCTGAATGAGATGGATGAGTTCTTTTTTGGTGCATACGAAAGGGAAGATCTTTATAAAGAAAAGATGAAGAAGTACCATGATCGTAGGATTCCAAAAAGAGATTTTTAAATGGGTGATTGGGTGCTTCTCTTCAACTCTAGACTGAAGTTGCTGGTTGGGTCCATTCCAAGTTAATCAAGTCTACTCCTCTGGAGTAGTTAAACTTGAAAATGAAGACGGAAGTGTCTTCAAAGTGAATGGGAAACGACTGAAGTTTTATATTGATCCAATAGACTCGATAAATTGCATAGCTACTATCTATCTCGATAAAGTCTAAGTAATCGAGATAACTGCATGGTGCAGCAACATTAAATCAGGCACTAGTGGGAGGCAACCCACAAGGTGTTACTGTAATCATAGTTAGAATTTATTTGTTCTATTGTGCACTCTGATGTGTTTGTGAAGTGTACAGGACTAAAAATGCAAGAAAAAATAGTTCTATAGTTGAAAAGGGTAAATATTGTAGGGGTGCGGATAACTTTAATAGATCTATTTGTAGCTATGGATCTATTTTTATTTGTACATGGATATTTCTTAATTCCTCTAAATATTTTTATTTTATTTACGTTCATATCTTGGTGGTGATTAAATGTTTTACTGTAGTATTCTTTAGTTTTTTCTCTTAGTCTTTGTAATTCTTCTATATTATTTTTGAGGTATTCCAAATATTCTATATCTTTAGATCTCAAATATTCGATTAAATTCTCTCTCATAAGCATTTCTTCTAATCTTATTTCTTTCATATCTTGTGTTCAATATTTTAAATACTCATAGTTTATCATTTTATTCTAAAGTAGTTGCTTGTTTACTAATTTTCGTGTAATATTCTATTCTGATTATACTATAATTTATATCTAAATTAAGGTTATTAATACTATTAATTATCTCTCTTTCTTCTTCTAATTTTCGTGTAATATTCTATTCTGATTGTACTATAATTTATATCTGAATTAAGGTTATTAATACTATTAATTATCTCTCTTTCTTCTTCTCTTTATGAGTTTTTTATGTTATATAAACTATTATCTGTACTTTTTTCTAAATTTTCTAAGGTTTCTTTTATCCATATTAATTTTTCTTTTAGATTTTTCATTATTTCTTTGAGTCGGTTTCTATAATTAATTTCTTCATATAGGTCACTTTGGTTAATCAAATAAATCCAAATATATACTACTTCCGTAACTTTAAATAGCATAGGCTCTGATACCAATTGTAGGGGGTGTAGATAACTTTAATAGATATATTAGTAGAAGAGCTAGCATACCACTAGTAACAAAAAGAATAATTATTAAAGAAATAAATGATATAAAAACTAAAGACCCAAGAAAATATGTACACCTTGGAGGAACAGAGATATTAATAAAAGCATATTTCAGAAAAGGAATAGATACACCAATAGAATTATATTTAGCAGATGATAGAATTATAAAACCTATAAAAAAAGTATAATAACCACTATAAAAGGAAATTTAATATACCAAAAATTTATAAGTGCGAATTATTCAGTAGCAATAACAGATAAAAATATAGATAAATCATTAGTATTATATTTGAAAATATGAGGAATAGAATTAACCCAGGAAGTAAAACATTTACAGCAAGATGTAAAAATCTATATGTACTAACAACAAAACATAAAATAACAGAAAAAAATAAAATTAATAAAATAAAAATAGAAAGTTCTTTCGAACAATTCGTAAAAACAATTTATAATAATGACTATAGTTACAAAAATATAGATATAGAAGAAGATTTAGAAATAATAAATGATAGGATAAGTACATCAAAAAGAATAGCTCACGAAAAACCAGAATCATCAAGTTCATCAAAAAGAAAAAGTTATGAAACAACTTCAATAGTTAATTTAAATCAATATTACATAACAGGAACAATAAATGAAAAAGAATATTTAATACTCTTAAACACATGACAAAAACAAAATTATATAGCAAAATATCTAGTAAAAAGTAAAGAAATAAAATCTAATAGTGATATATGCTCAGATCTACCAAGGAGCCTCATAAATATTAAAGATACGGCAGAAAAAATAATAATAATAGGAGTTAGAAAAATAAAAATAGAATTTGAAATAAAGGAAGAAATGCAAAAAGTAGACATAATATTAGGAATAAAATGGTTAGAACAAGTAAAACCATACAATATAGAACATACACAATTGTCTATAATATATAATAAAGAAAAATTATTCATAAAAGGAACTTTAACATGATATGAAAATATATGTACTTGTAAAAATAATAGTAGAAGGATATTACAATAGGTATTATACACCTATGATAGATACAGGAGCAGAAGCAAACTTATGTAGATACAACTGTTTACTAGAAAGTAAATGGGATAAATTAAAAACACCAATAGTAGTTAAAGGATTTAATAATGAAGGAAGATTAATTACATATAAAGCTAAAAATATAAAAATACAGATATCGAATAAAATAATAACAATAGAAGAAATCTATAATTATGAACTAACATCAAAAGATATGCTTTTAGGAATGACATTTTTAGATAAATTACACCCACATATAATAATTAAAACAGATGGGTGGTTTACAACACCATATAAACAAAAAGTAAGAGCAAAAAGAGTTCTTAATAAAATAAGAAAGAAAACTTATTGTACAGAAGGAAGTGAAACAATTACACAAAAGTTAGAAAATATGAAAAATACTGAAGACACAATAGAACTAGTCATATTTTTAATAAATAAAAAGGAAATAACTATATTTTCAGTAAATAAGATAGAAATAATTAAGAACAAATTAGAGAGATTATATAGTAAAGATCCATTAAATGGATGGGAAAAACATAAAACTACTATAAAAATTAAATTAATAGATAAAAATAGCATAATAACTCAAAAACCATTAACATATAATTTTGATGATTTAAAAGAATTTTAATTGCATATAGATGAATTATTAGAGAAACAATATATACAAAAAAAATAATAGTAAACATAATAGTCCAGCATTTATAGTAAATAAACATACTGGATAAAAAAGAGGTAAAAGTAGAATAGTTTTTGATTATAGAAATTTAAATGCAAAAACTATGACATAAAATTATCCAATACCAAATAAGATATTAAAAATAAGACAAATACAAGGATATAACTATTTTAGTAAATTTGAGTGTAAACTAGGATTTTACCACTTAAAGTTAAAAGAAAAATCTAAGGAATTAACTGCATTTACAGTACCACAAGCATTTTATGAATGGAATGTACAACCATTTGGATATAAAAATGCACCAGGTAGATATCAACACTTTATGGATAGTTATTTTAAACAATTATCTAATTATAGAGTATACATAGATAATATATTATTATATACAAAAACTAAACATGAACATTTAAAATTATTAGAAGAGTTTACAGATATAATAGAAAAATCAAGAATAAGTGTAAGTGAAAAGAAAGCCGAAATTATGAAAAATCAGATAGAATTTTTAGGAATAAAAATAGATAAAAGTGGAGTAAAAATGCAACAACATATAGTACAAAAAAAATTAAAAGAAGAATTAGATACAAAAAAAGAAATTCAATCGTTCTTAGGATTAGTAAATCAAGTAAGAGAATATATACCAAAATTAGCAGAAAATCTAAAACCATTACAGAAAAAATTAAAAAAGGATATCGAATATAATTACAATGACGAAGATAAAAAACAAGTCCAGAAAATAAAAATAATTTATAAAGAGTTACCAAAATTACAATTTCCAGACGAAAATAAAAAATTTACATATAGAGTAGAAGCAGATGCAAGTGAATATAATTATGGAGGAGTACTTAAATACAAATACGAAAATGAAAAAAATAGAACATCATTGTAGATATTATTCAGGAACATTTAATGAAACGAAAATAAAATGGGAATTAAATAGAAAAGAATTATGTTCATTAAATAAATGCCTATTAGCATTTGAACCATATATTGTATATAAAAAATTTATTGTAAGAACAAATAACATATAGGTCCGATGGTGGCTAATGATAAAAATACAGAATTCAGTTACGACGAATGAAATTCGAAGACTAGTATAAATATACTGAATTTTACATAAACGATTGAAGTGATCAATACTAACAAAAATGTCATTACAGATTACTTATCAAGACAAAGCTTCTCAAACTGATTTATCAATGGAAGAGGCTGATGCCAAAGATACCCAGACCGATTTATTACTTCAAATGTTTGAGAAAATGAAGTTATTACAAGGAAGAATTATTACACTAACTACTGAAGTTACAAACGTAAAGGTGCAGGTTGAGCACTATAAAAAACAAGATACTATGCAGGAAGAGCACATTACCAAACTAGACCTAGAAGGTGACGATGAGAAACACCTAAAAACTCAAATTACTAATGAAATTACAGTTACAGCTGCAGGCGCAGGAGATATATCTAAAGGAAAAAACATAGTCACTCAAAATAAGCCTGAAATACCAAAAAAAAAGAAATTACAACCTCAACCAGATATTCTCAAAACCATATACACCAAATATACAGAGATCAGAATCATTTGCACCTCCCCAAATACATACATATTCTGAATCACTTAACCAAGAAAAATAGACATACAACTATGTTGCTCAAAAATACTTTGAAAATCTATACACCTTACAAACTATGTTAAATACCAAGCCTATTCAAAGTGAAGAACTAGCCGCACAACAAAAAGGATATATTACCCAGAAATGCCAAAATTACAATAAACTTATTGCTTTTCCAGGCATAAGTTCGAATTTAATTAAATCATGTTACTATTATGGATTATTATCTATGGTTTACACAACTACTGGAGAAGAGTTAGAAGGAATTTCAGATATTCGCAATGGATTTATGACCTGCAAGAGTTACTAACGGACAATTATTTTATGTTCAATTTTATTCTACCCCAGCAGAAATATTATTTGACGAAGTTACACAGACTATTATAGTAGTCAAGATAGGTATGACCAGAGATTGTATTATTCCAGAAGAGATATGTGAACAAGATGAGATACCAAAGACACAGATACCAGGATTTTACTGTAACCACAGAGTTATTGGACTTAGTAATAAATTATTAGAATTACTTAATAATTATTCAAATCAGAAACCTATTTGGATATATACCTCGAGGAATCAAACATTGGTTTATTCAACTTGTAAAGATGTTAGAGGCTAAGATATGGAAGAACTTAGGAAATGGGGATTAACACTCCTCAAACCAGAAGAACAACCATTAATGAGATCTATCAAAAAAGGAATTATTTAAATCCAAATATATATTACTTTCGTAACTTTAAACAGCATAGGCTTTGATACCAATTGTAGGGGGTGCGGATAACTTTAGTAGATCTATTTGTAAAGATGTTAGAGACCAAGACATGGAAGAACTTAGGAAATAGGGATTAACACTCCTCAAACTAGAAGAACAACCATTAACGAGATCTATCAAAAAAGGAATTATTTAAATCCAAATATATATTACTTTCGTAACTTTAAATAGTATAGGCTTTGATACCAATTGTAGGGGGTGTGGATAACTTTAATAGATCTATTTGTAAAGAAGTTAGAGACCACGACATGGAAGAATTTAGGAAATGGGGATTAACACTCCTCAGACTAGAAGAACAACCATTAACGAGATCTATCAAAAAAGGAATTATTTAAATCCAAACATATACTACTTTTGTAACTTTAAATATCATAGGCTTTGATACCAATTGTAGGGGGTGCGAATAACTTTAATAGATCTACTTCCGTAACTTTAAACAACATAGGCTCTGATACCAATTGTAGGGGGTGCAGATAACTTTAATAGACCTATTTGTAGCTATGGATCTATTTTTATTTGTGCGTGGATATTTCTTAACTTCTCTAAATATTTTTTATTTTATTTATGTTCATATCTTGGGGGTGATTAAATGATATTTGTTTAAATGTTTTACTGTAGTATTCTTTAGTTTTTTCTCTTAGCCTTTGTAATTCTTCTATATTATTTTTGAGGTATTTTAAATATTCTATATCTTTTATTCTAAAATATTCGATTAAATTCTCTCTCATAAGCATTTCTTCTACTCTTATTTCTTCCGTATCTTGTCTCCAATATTTTAAAGACTCATAGTTTATCATTTTATTCTAAAGTAGTTGCTTGTTTACTAATTTTCGTGTAATATTCTATTCTAAATGTACTATAATTTAATTCTGAATTAAGGTTATTAATGCTATTAATTATCTCTCTTTCTTCTTTTCTTAATAAGTTTTTTATGTTATATAAACTATTATCTGTACTTTTTTCTAAATTTTCTAAGGTTTCTTTTATCCATATTAATTTTTCTTTTGGGTTTTGCATTATTTCTTTGAGTCAGTTTCTATAATTAATATCTTCATATAGGTCATTTTGGTTTTCTCTAATTTTTCTAATATATTCTAACATTTTAGTCTGAATAATATCCATTTGGGTAATTATCTAGGTATAGTTTTTCTATCCAATTTATAATTTCAATTTCATAGTCTAATATTTTTGCTAATAATATTCTCTTAATATCTATAATTTCTATATTCTAAGTATATATAAGATTAATATTTTAAGATTACCTGTCATTTAAAATTGGTTAAATACTTTATTATAATATTTTTTTGTTTTAAACATATTAATTCTTTTATATTTTCACTGAGAAATTGTATATATTTTATAGCAATTTTCCAATATTCTAAATATATGTAATTTATCATAGTTAATATGTGGGTTTGGTATGTAAGTATTTATAAGAGTAGTTAGTTAGGTGTGGTATATAATTAATTTTACTCATAAAATATTTATCAAATATTTTTTCCAATATAATTTTTCTTATATCTACTATTTCTATATTCTTAAGTACATATAAAACAAGCATTTTAAATTTATCTATCATTTCGTCAGATAAATTAGTATTCATTTTTCATATGATGCTTTTTTAAAATATTTCCTTCAATCATATACATAACAAAATATGATCATTTTAGATTACTATATGCTAGATTTTTCTTAAATAACATATTCTTCGATCACTATTAGCATGGTAATCTGAATACTTTTCCCTTAAACAGCGCCTCTACTCTGGCTACTCCCCTATCACGGCTCTCATGCTTAACCGGTTTCGCCTTTAGGATGGCATAGTTTTAAGGAATTTTTCTCCTTTTCCACTTTGCTAATAAACTTCTTAACAAGCTATTTTTTGAATAATTCTACTATAAAGAAACTAACATGAACTTATTTTATCATATCATGATTGTTAGGAATTTTTGAATTTAGCTGTTCATAATCATAAATAAATATACCTGTTCTGGTAGGTTTGATAATTCTAAGCTTTGTTCATCTATAGCTTTTTCCATAGAAATGTATCTATTTTTTAATAAATAATCAAAATATTTGTTGTAGACAAGAGAGAGTTTTTGCTTCAACGCATAAAGGGTTGCCTCTTTCTGCCTTTGATGCCTTTCATTTATAATTAGAAACTTTACAAAAGTTTTCCTAATTTTCTTACACGTATTCTACCTAACCTAATTATTGACCTAACTATACTTTACAAAAAGTCTTCTTCTTTAAAAGAAGAGAATGACTTAAAAAATGCAAATGAGGACAAAAGTTATTAATACCGAGACTAACAATAGTCAAAAAACCTATACAATAGATTAATAATTTACATAAAGAAATAAAAAAGTCTATCTTATTTTGTTACATGTCTCTTTCATAATTAATATCTATCTTTTATCTCCATTATTGATCCGTTTCTATCTTATTTTCTCTATCTTTTTTTTTCGTATCTGCTGCTTTTTTATCTTCTTGTCAGTGTAGCATCACATCTGAAATAAAGTTGTGTCTGCCACTACATCTGCTACATATGTGATCATTGTATTTTTGGCCAACTTTTTCACAAAATTGTTCCATAGCTTCTTCTGAAATAATTGCTTTTTTGATAGATCTCATTAATAGTTGTTCTTCTGGTCTGAGGAGTGTTAATCCCCATTTTCTAAGTTCTTCCATGTCTTAGTCTCTATCTTCTTTACAAGTTAAATAAACCAATGTTTGATTCCTCGAGCTATATATCCAAATGGATTTCTGATTTGAATAATTATTATGTAATTCTGATAATATATTACTAAGTCCAATAACTCTTTTGTTACGGTAAAATCCTGGTATCTGTGTCTTTGGTATCTTGTCTTGGTCACATAACTCTTCTAGAATAATACAATCTCTGATCATACCTATCTTGACTACTGTAATAATCTGTTTAACTTCGTCAAATAATATTTCTGTTGGGGCGGAATAAAATCGAACATAAAATAATTGTACGTCAGCAATTCTCTTGTAGGTCATAAATCCATTGCGAATATCTGAAATTCCTTCTAAATCTTCTCCAGTAGTTGTGTAAACCATAGATAATAATCCATAATAGTAACAAGATTTAATTAAATTCGAACTTGTTCTTGGAAAAGCAATCAGTTTATTGTAATTTTGGCATTTCTGAGTAATATATCCTTTTTTTTGTGGGACTAGTTCTTCACTTTGAATAGGCTTGGTATTTAACATGGTTTGTAAGGTGTATAGATTTTCAATGTATTTTCGGGCAACATGGTTGTATGTCTATTTTTCTTGGTTAAGTGATTCATAATATGTATGTATTTGGGGAGGTGCAAATAATTCTGATCTTTGTATATTTGGTGTATATGGTTTTGAGAATATCTGGTTGAGGTTGTAATTCTTTTTCTTTGGTATTTCTGGCTTATTTTGAGTGACTATATATTTTCCTTTAGATATATCTCCTACGCCTGCAGCTGTAACTGTAATTTCATTAGTAATTTGAGTTTTTAGGTGTTTCTCATCGTCACCTTCTAGGTCAAGTTTTTTAATGTGTTCTTCCTGCACAGTATCTTATTTTTTATAGTGCTCAGCATGCATTTTTATGTTTGTAACTTCAGTAGTTAGTGTAATAACTCTTTCTTGTAATAACTTCATTTGCTCAAACATTTGAAGTAATAAATCGGTCTGGGTATCTTTGGCATCAGCCTCTTCCATTGATAAATCAGTGTGAGAAGCTTTGTCTTGATAAGTAATCTGTAATGACATTTTTATTAGTATTG
The DNA here is from genome assembly GCF_002878395.1 of Capsicum annuum. Lineage (NCBI taxonomy): Eukaryota > Viridiplantae > Streptophyta > Magnoliopsida > Solanales > Solanaceae > Capsicum > Capsicum annuum. The sequence goes on along the minus strand of NC_061114.1, from coordinate 127,117,870 downwards.
ATCACTTCAATTATAAATGTAAAATTCAGTATATTTAATACTAGTCTCCGAATTTGCTTCGTCGTAACTAAATTCTGTATTTTTCTCGATAGCCACCATCGTACCTGTGTGTTATCTGTGCTTAAAATAAATTTTTTATATACAATATATGGTTCAAATGCTAATAGGCATTTATATAATGAACATAATTATTTTTGATTTATTTCCCATTTTATTTATGTTTCATTAAATGTTCCTGAATAATATCTACAATGATGTTCTATTTTTTTATTTTCGTATTTGTATTTAAGTACTCTTTCATTACTTTATTCACTTGCATCTGCTTCTACTATATATGTAAATTTTTTATTTTCGTCTGGGAATTGTAATTTTGGTAACTCTTTACAAATTATTTTTAATTTCTGGACTTGTTTTTTATCTTCGTCGTTGTAATTATATTCGATATCCTTTTTTAATTTTTCTATAATGGTTTTAGATTTTTTGCTAATTTTGGTATATATTCTCTTACTTGATTTACTAATCCGAAGAACGATTGTAATTTCTTTTTTGTATCTAATTCTTCTTTTAAATTTATTATTTTTTGTACTATATGTTGTTGCATTTTTACTCCACTTTTATCTATTTGTATTCCTAAAAATTCTATCTGATTTTTCATAATTTCGGCTTTCTTTTCACTTAAACTTATTCCTGATTTTTCTATTATATCTATAAATTGTTCTAATAATTGTAAATGTTTATCTTTGATTTTTGTATATAATAATATATCATCTACGTATACTATGCAATTAGGTAATTATTTAAAATAACTATCCATAAAGTGTTAATATTTACCTGGTGCATTTTTACATCCAAATGGCAATACGTTCCATTCATAAAATCTTTATGGTACTGTAAATGCAATTAATTTCTTAGATTCTTCTTCTAACTTTAAGTGGTAAAATCTTGATTTACAGTCAAATTTACTAAAATAGTTATATCCTTGTATTTGTCTTATTTTTAATATCTTATTTGGTATTGGATAATTATATGTAATAGTTTCTGCATTTTAATTTCTATAATTAATAACCATTCTACTTTTACCTCTTTTTTATTCACTATGTTTATTTACTATAAATGCTGGATTATTATGTTTACTATTACTTTTTTGTATATATTGTTTCTCTAATAATTCATCTATATGCATTTTAAATTCTTTTATATCGTCAAAATTATATGTTAATGGTTTTTGAGTTATTATGCTATTTTTATCTATTAATTCAATTTTTATAGTAGTTTTATGTTTTTCCCATCCTTTTAATGGATGTTCACTATATAATATTTCTAATTTGTTCTTAATTATTTCTATCTTATTTACTGAAAACATAGTTATTTTCTTTTTATTTATTGAAAATACGACTAGTTCTATTGTGTCTTCAGTATTTTTTATATTTTCTAACTTTTGTGTAATTTTTTCGCTTTCTTCTATCCAATCAGTTTTCTTTCTTATTTTATTAAGAACTCTTTTTTCTCTTACTATTTGTTTACATGGTGTTGTAAACCACCAATCTGTTTTAGTTATTATAAGTGGTTATAATTTATTTAAAAATGGCATTCCTAAAAGCATATCTTTTGATGTTAGTTCATAATTCTAGATTTCTTCTGTTGTTATTATTTTATCCCATATTTGTATGTTTACATTTTTAGGTTTATATGTAATTAAGCTTCCTTCATTATTAAATACTTTGACTACTATTGGTTTTTTTAATTTATCCCATTTACTTTCTGGTAAACAGTTGTATCTACTAAGTTTTCTTCTGCTCCTGTATCTATCAAAGGTGTGTAATACCTATCATAATATCCTTCTACTATTATTTTTACAAGTACGTAAATTTTCATATCATGTTAAAGTTCTTTTTATGAATAATCTTTCTTTATTATATGTTATAGAGAATTGTGTATGTTCTATATTGTATCGTTTTACTTGTTCTAATCATTTTATTTCTAATATTATGTCTGCCTTTTTCATTTCTTCCTTTATTTGAAATTTTATTTTTATTTTTCTAACTCCTATTATTAATTTCTTTTTCTGCCGTATCTTTAATGTTTATTAGATTCCTTGGTAGATCTGGGCATATATCACTATTAGATTTTATTTCTTTACCTTTTACTAGATATTTTGCTATATAATTTTGTTTTTTTCCTGTGTTTAAGAGTATTAAATATTCTTTTTCATTTATTGTTCCTGTTATGTAATATTGATTTAAATTAACTGTTGAAGTTGTTTCATAACTTGTTGTTTTTGATGAACTTGATGATTCTGGTTTTTCGTGAGATATTCTTTTTTATGTACTTATCCTATCATTTATTATTTCTAAATCTTCTTCTATATCTATATTTTTGTAACTATAGTCATTATTATCGATTATTTTTGCGAATTGTTCGAAAGGACTTTCTATTTGTATTTTATTAATTTTATTTTTTCCTGTTATTTTATGTTTTGTTGTTAGTACATTTAGATTTTTACATCTTGCTGTAAATATTTTACTTCCTAGGGTTAGTTCTATTCCTGCTATTTTCCAATATAATACTAATGATTAATCTATATTTTTATCTGTTATTGCTACTGAATAATTTGCACTTATTATAAATTAAATTTTTGGTAAATTAAATTTCCTTTTATAGTGGTTATTATACTTTTTTCTATAGGTTTTATAATTCTATCATCTGCTAAATATAATTCTATTGGTGTATCTATTCTTTCTCTGAAATATGCTTTTATTAATATCTCTGTTCCTTCAAGGTGTACATATTTTTTTGGGTCTTTACTTTTATATCATTCATTTCTTTATTAATTATTATTTTTGTTGCTAGTGGTATGCTAACTCTTCTATTTGCATATCTACAATCTATTACTTGTTCCTTTTGACTTACTACATAGTATTCTTCCTTTCTACTACTAAATATGTTTTTTATTGTTGGCATTTTAAATATTTTTATACACTTAAGTCTAACTCTTTTCTTTTTATTTCGTCAAATTTATTACTGTCAAATATTATATTTTCATCTGTTCCATCTTCATTTAAATATTCTTTCTTTGTTATTATTTTTATATCTTCTTCAGTTATTTGGTTCATTTTTATATCTTCTTCAGTGATTTGATTTATCTAATTCACTATCTATTTCAATATCTCTTTCATCCTCCAAAATTTCATATATACTATCTTCACTTTCTAATTCATAATCTATATAATCTATCTGCATATGTTCTGTATTTTCTATTTTTATTTTTGATATTTATTTATTTATTGGGGTTTTTTGGTAATTTACAATCTCTACCTAAATGTCATAGTTTTCCACAATTATAAAAAGTATATTCTTTTATAGATTTCTTTTTTCTACATGGTCTTTTATGTTTATAATTTTTTACATAATATCTTTTTCTTGGTTTCTTATATTTATATTTTGATTTTTTGTATTTCTTATATTTCTTATGTTTTTTTCTTTTCTTATAATATCTTTCTTCACATCCAAATTGAGGTGTTATTTTATCTTTACAACATGCTAGATTTTTTATTAATGTTTTTTTCATTTTTATTTCTTCTCTATATTTTTCACATAGATTTCTATACCATTGTTGTAAAAATTTTATTCTTGCTCCTAGGGTATCTACTATTTTTGCTTCATCCCAATTCTTTATTATTTTTGAACTAAATGGTTTAGGTAATTTACTAAAATATAATTTTCATATTTTTTTACTTTCTTCTATATTATATGTTCCTTTATAATAAAATTCTTTAAGTGTGCACGTATATTGATCTATATAGCACATATTACATATTGCTAATTTTAACATTAAATTCCTATTCGTATCTTTTTCTTAATTTCGTTCTGCTTCTTCTGTTGTCATACTGCTAAATTCATCACTTATAGCTATTTCATATTTTTTCAATATTTCTGTTGGTAATATTTTTTTAGGTGCTGATGTTCCTTCTGTTTTTGTATTAGATCTTAATACTTTTTTGCTTGCTTCGGCTAGGTTTAAAAATCATAATTTTACTGTTCGTATTAATGTTTTTTCTATATATTCTAGTGTATTTGTTGTATCTATTTTATTATCTAATAATTGTTTTGACATGTATCCTACCCATAGTTGTATTGTTTTATTTGTGTCTATTACACAGTTTAAATCTAAACAGTTATAATTAGTTATTTGTTTTGGTGTCCATTTATTATATTCATCCTTTGGATTATATCTTTTAAACTTACTTTTGTAATTATAGGTTGGTTTTCTTATATCTGTTGTACTAGGTATTATATTTTTATCTAGAGTATTTAATTCTATATTTATTAGTTCTAGATCTTCTTTATTAATTACTTCTTGTTTTTTATTAATTTCTAGTTTTCCTATGTTTTCTAGAATTTTGGTATATATTTTACTATCTTCCGACTCATAATTATTTGTTTCTTCAGCATCTATTGTATTTATTTCTAATTCACTGGTTTCTAGTTTTTTATTTTTTTATTTCTATTTTTTCTTTAAATTGATTTATCTTAATTAATAATGTTTGTGCTTTATTTTTTTCTTCTTTTTCTTTCTGTCTTTTTTCATACAAGTCTTTTAGCATTTGTAGTTCTTTTTCTAATTCAGCAGTCCTACTATTTTTAGTCTCTTCTATTTTTCGTATTTTAATAGATCTATTTGTAGCTATGGGGTGTGGAAAATATTTGTAGTTCTTTTTGTTATTCTTTATTAATAATCCAAATATATACTACTTCCGTAACTTTAAACAGCATAGGCTTTGATACCAATTGGTCACTTCGATTTTCTCTAATTTTTCTAATATATTATAACATTTTAGTCTGAATAATATCCATCTAGGTAATTATCTAGGTATAGTTGTTCTATCCAATTTATAATTTCAATTTCATAGTCTAATATTTTTTCTAATATTATTCTCTTAATGTCTATAATTTCTATATTTCTAAGTATATATAAGATTAATATTTTAAGATTATCTGTCATTTAAAATTGGTTAAATACTTTATTATAATATTTTTTTGTTTTAATTTCATTAATTCTTCTATATTTTCACTGAGAAATTGTATATATTTTATATCCATTTTCCAATATTCTAAATATATGTAATTTATCATAGTTGATGTGTGGGTTTGACATGTAAGTATTTATAAGAGTAGTTAGGTAGGTGTGGTATATAATTAATTCTAGTCATAAAATATCTATCAAATATTTTTTCCAATATGATTTTTCTTATATCTACTATTTCTATATTCTTAAGTACATATAAACCAAGTATTTTAAACTTACTTACCATTTCATCAGATAAATTAGTATTCATTTTTTCATATGATGCTTTAAGTTTAAAAGATATAATCCAAAGGATGAATATAATAAATGGACACCAAAACAAATAACTAATTATAACTTTTTAGATTTAGACTGTGCAATAGACACAAATAAAATAATACAACTATGGGTAGGATACATGTCAAAACAATTATTAGATAATAAAATAGATATAACAAATACACCAGAATATATAGAAAAGATATGAATAGGAACAATAAAATCATGATTTTTAAACCTAGCTGAAGAAAGTAAAAAAGTATTAAGATCTGATACAAAAACAGAAGGAATATCAACACCTAAAAAAATATTACCAACGGAAATATTGAAAAATATGAAATAACTATAGTGATGAATTTAGCTGTATGAAAACAGAAGAAGCGGAACAAAATAAAGAAAAAAATACGAATAGAAATTTAATGTTAAAATTAGCAATATGTAATATGTGCTATATAGATGAATATACGTGCGCATTTAAAGAATATTATTATAAAGGAACATATAATATAGAAAAAAGTAAAGAAATAAGAAAATTATATTTTAGTAAATTACCTGAACCATTTAGTTCAAAAATAATAAAGAATTGGGATGAAGCAAAAATAGTAGATACCCTAGGAGCAAGAATAAAATTTTTACAACAATGGTATAGAAATCTATGTGAAAAATATAGAGAAGAAATAAAAATGTAAAAAACATTAATAAGAAATCTAGCATGTTGTAAAGATAAAATAGCACCTCAATTTGGATGTGAAGAAAGATATTATAAGAAAAGAAAAAGACATAAGAAATATAAGAAATACCAAAAATCAAAATATAAATATAAGAAACCAAGAAAAAGATATTATGTAAAAAATTATAAACATAAAAGACCATATAGAAAAAAGAAATCTATTAAAGAATGTACTTATTATAATTGTGGAAAATTAGGACATTTAGCTAGAGATTGTAAATTACCAAAAACCCAAAAAAATAAACAAATATCAGAAATAAAAATAGAAAATACAGAATACATGCAGATAGATTATATAGATTATGAATTAGAAAGTGAAGATAATATATATGAAATTTCGGAGCATAAAACAGATAATGAAATAGATAGTGAATTAGATGAATCACATCACTGAAGAAGATAAAAATGAACCAAATTACAGAAGAAGATATAAAAATAATAACAATGGAAGAATATTTAAATAAAGAAGGGACAGATCAAAAATTAATATTTGACAGTAATATATTTGACAAAATAAAAGGAAAAGAGTTAGACTTAATTGTAGAAAAAATATTTAAAATACCAACAATAAAAAACATATTTAGTAGAAGAAAGGAATAACACTATGTAGTAAGTCAAAAGCAACATGTAATAGATTGTAGATATGCAAAAGGAAGAGCTATCATACCACTAGTAACAAAAAGAATTATTAATAAAGAAATAAACGATATAAAAAGTAAAGACCCGACTCAAAGAAATAATGGAAAATCTAAAAGAAAAGTTAGCATGTTTCAGAGAAGGAATAGATACACCAATAGAGTTATATTTAGTATTTTAAATTTATCTATCATTTCGTCAGATAAATTAGTATTTATTTTTCATATGATGCTTTTTCAAAATATTTCCTTCAATCATATACATAACAAAATATGATAATTTTAGATTACTATTTGCTAGATTATTCTTAAATAACATATTCTTCGGTCACTATTAGCATGGTAATCTGGATACTTTTCCCTTAAACAGCGCCTCTACTCTGGCTACTCCCCTATCACGACTCTCATGCTTAACCGGTTTCGCCTTTAGGATGACATAGTTCTTAGGAATTTTTCTCCTTTTCCACTTTGCTAATAAACTTCTTAACATGCTATTTTTTTTTGAATAATTCTACTATAAAGAAACTAACATGAACTTATTTTATCATATCATGATTGTTAGGAATTTATGAATTTAGCTATTCATAATCATAAATAAATATACCTGTTA
>NC_061114.1:127097815-127110451 GCF_002878395.1 Capsicum annuum | reverse complement strand
ATGATTGTTAGGAATTTATGAATTTAGCTATTCATAATCATAAATAAATATACCTGTTCTGGTAGGTTTGATAATTCTAAGCTTTGTTCATCTATAGCTTTTTCCATAGAAATGTATTTATTTTTTAATAAATAATCAAAATAATTGTTGTAGACAAGAGAGAGTTTTTGCTTCAACGCATGAAGGGTTGCCTCTTTCTGCCTTTGATGCCTTTCATTTATATTTAGAAACTTTACAAAAGTTTTCCAAATTTTCTTACGCGTATTCTACCTGACCTAATTATTGTCCTAACTATACAAAAAGTCTTCTTCTTTAAAAGAAGAGAATGACTTAAAAAATGCAAATAAGGACAAAATTTATTAATACCGAGACTAACAATAGTCAAAAAACCTATACAATACATTAATAATTTACATAAAGAAATAAAAAAGTCTATCTTATTTTGTTACATGTCTCTTTCATAATTAATATCTGTCTTTTATCTCCATTATTGATCTGTTTCTATCTTATTTTCTCTATCTTCTTTTTGTCGTATCTGCTGCTTTTTTATCTTCTTGTCAGTGTAGCATCACATCTGAAATAAAGTTGTGTCTGCCACTACATCTGCTACATATGTGATCATTGTATTTTTGGCCAACTTTTTCACAAAATTGTTCCATAGCTTCTTCTGAAATAATTCAAGAAGATATAAAAATGAACCAAATAACTGAAGAAGATATAAAAATAATAACAAAGGAAGAATATTTAAATGAAGAAGGAACAAATTAAAAAATAATATTTGACAGTAATATATTTGATAAAATAAAAAAATGCAGAAAAAAGAAGTTCTACAGTTGAACAGGGTGTTGATGGGAGAACTAACGGAACGTCAGGGTCTCGATGGACCATCACTCATACTGTCAAATCATTAGTAACAAAATGCCATTCTAGATAAGGCTTGACAACCGAGCTTGCGGACCGTCGCTAGTTCAATGGACCGTCAGGTGAACTGTTAACTAGATGTTGGAAGTAAAGTACACTGGAATAAGTTGATGGACCATTGAATCAAAGAAGGACCGTCAACCAAGCTGTCACAGCAAAACAAAACTTTAATGTCTCTGGTATATTGCGACGACCAACCAGATGGACCGTCAGATACCCAATGAACCGTAAAGTAGGCCGTCAATTAAACCCTAATTTTTGGTCAGGTCAGGATATATTAAAATTCTATTTAATGCACAAGGAACCGCCTCAAATGTCTTTTAACGAATGAGAACAAGTGGTTACATACGTTGCCACCTTTTCAAGTTCTGAAACTGTTCAACTCCCTCTGTATTCATAGAATCAGTTATTCTAAAGGTCTTTTCTCTCCTATTTAAATAACAACATTTCTCTCATTCTCTTCATCACAGCCAAAGTAAAATCACTAATAAAAATATTAAGTTAGTTTTATTCTCTGAAGTTGCAAGTGAGTATAGTGAAGTACTGCAAAAGTAAGGTATGATCATAATCCTTCTCTCTTTTGTTTTAACAGATGAGTGTAGTTGTGTGAAAATTGCAATGTTCTAAAAAGGAATTTCATCTTGTCGTCTTTTACCTTTTTGTAATGATTTCATTGTTAAACCCTAGTGTACTTTATTTTGGGCAAAGTCTGAGTAACCCAAGTGTTTAAAATAGAAAATTTTCTTTTAAGTATTGAATTGATGCCATTGTAATGTTGTAAATAAGAGGATGCATATCAGATGATCGAAAAAATTCCCAAATAAAATTTTTTACTGAAGTGGTTGTCGATGATCACTTTGGTGGACCATCGCCACAACGATGGACCGCTAGATAGACTGCCACAATAATGTCCAGTTTGTTGTTCACTAGACAAGGAGCAATGCATGACTTGGCAAACTGTCAGTTACCCGAAGGTCTTCTAGTTTTACCATCGCAAGCCTCTGAAATAATCAACCTACTCGTTAAGGCTGACGATCAGACCGGTGAACCATCGCATCATGGATGGACCATTGGAATGACCATCAAGCCAATTTGTCAAATGTTTTCCATCAGTTTGATTTGCCAACTGATCCTTTTTTAAAATTTTTTAGGCATTGTCACATAAAATTCCATTGACTAGAGGTAGTGGCTGAGCACGAGGTATAGCCGAACCTGCTAGGAGTGAGAAGGCATCAGCCTTTAACACTCGCCAAAGAGATAGGACACTACCTACACTTTTCTAATCGAAAGAGAAGAGTGAGAGCAGCACCAGAAGTACTAGTTCAAGCCTCGATGAAGAAAGAGATGATACATCTCATCCTAATCGAGTTGAGGCTGAAATTGAAGCTACTAATGTGGAGGTAAAAAATAAAGCAACTGAAGTGGAGACTGACCCTGAGGACGTCAATATGATTAAGCACAAGGATCCTCAAGTAAGGAAAGCAATCATATGGCAACTTGAGAGAGTAAGAGACAAGTTCTATATGGCCTAGCACTGGATGCAAACTGGGCAATCAATAGACCATTCACTGAGGAGTACCGAATGGTGACAACTGAGTTACATGAGTATCTCAAATCAAAGCGTCGATTCAATAAGTGTGTGTTGGCTTGGATGAGCAAGCCACCTAGTTCATATCAGCCGAATCTGGTAAGAGAATTCTTTGCTAATTATTTGGTGCTATTACAGAAGGATGATCCTAAAGGGGTGAAGCTTTTAGACTTTCCAAATAGGGAGCAAGTCCCAGTCAGAGGAGTTAATATCGATATCTTAGCCCAAATATTCAACAGGATATTATTTGAGCCTGAATATGAAGCCCCACCTATTGTTGTTGATCTTGAATATAGGCTAACCTCTGTATCTACTTAGCGACCATGGTTGGCTGGGTTATTAACTAATGATGGTAATCTCTCATGGATAAAAAACCTATGTAGCACATAGCGAAGTCTTTCCTTATCTTTAGAGCTAAGTTTTGGTGGGCTGTGGTTCGATTGAGGTTGATGCCAACAAGGGGTGATGCAAACTTGGATAGTTACAGGGCTGTGCTTATTGCTTGTTTGATCTCAAGGATGAAAATTGATTTCAGCCAAATTTTTTCAAATGAAATGTTTGTGAGGGATAAAAAAATATCAAGTGCAATGTTAATCCTTTATTTGATCATAGAGTTATACAGGCAGGAAGATGTGCCTCTAATTTGGGGGTTTGATAACACAGATCAGGCTATATATAGATAGGACATTGAGAAGTCAAAAGATGACTCAAAGTTTGAGATGAGGGTCACCAAGCCTCCAGCCTACCAAACATAGTCTGTACCAGCCCCAGATACATCAGAAATGCCTTTAGGTATACCATTGCCTATCACTACATATATTCCACCTGAATATATGCCACCAAGTACCTCTATAGGGTTAGGGTCTTCGCCATCTATGGGTGGGGCTGAGTTCATAGAATACAGGTTGATGCAGCAAAACTTCACCAAGAAGGTAAAGTTGCAGAAATTTTTTTAGAAATAACTAAACACATGGGCTTCACAGTTCAAGCCTTTTGTTAATCAGATTGTAGAAGAAACAATCTGTCCATTCCAGAACATTCAGATAAGGATGGATCACATGGAAGAACGTATTAGCAAGAGGTTGGATGAAATATCTATTCCCTATCTGGCCAAGTTAATTGTGGAGTTTAAACAGGCACAAGCCGACATAGCATAATTAAAGAACAGGCAGTCTCAGCAGCCCATTTTTGACCCAACCCTGGTGATGAGTGATGATTATAAAGGGATCATTGATTTGATGGGAAAGCCATTGAAAGATAAAGAAAATAAGCAAGTTGATGAGAATGCAGAAAGAAAAGTTGCTAGGAAAAGGAAGAGAGAAGCAATGATGTCGGAAGAAACAAAGTTTTATGAAAGGAAGAAAGCTACAAAAAGGTCGAGAAGAGATGAAGAGAGAAGAAAGAATAAAGTAGAAGATGAAATCTACTAGTTCTGCCCCAGCTATAGAGGCAAGTTCAGACCCTATTTGGGATGTGATCCCTCCGATTTCGGAGGATGAGTTTATGAGTACCCCCACCACCATGGGGGTCAACATTGCAATAGGTGAGGACACTGGAGCCTCACCATATTTCACAGATGCCTCAGATGAATAAGAGGCCTTACAAGTATTTCCCCTCCTCTATATTAAAATTTTATGCATTAGACGACAAAGAATGTATTTTTTTGTGGGGGGTGTACTTGTACCACAAGGGGTTTTGCCGATGTTCTTTTCCTCTCGTGTGCTATTTAGGTGAACTAGCATGTTTAGGATTGCATTTTCTTTTCTTAGGTTGTGATGTAAATATATGTTTGTTAATGTTTATACATAAAAGTGTCTTTTATTTTAGCATCTTGTTGTATATACAGATAATGAATGTTGTTGGCATAAAGCTATAGGCATGTATGTGTGATTATTTACTCTAGTCTTTTAGCATATGTAAACAACCTTTATTGGTTCTGTTATTGGCATTAACATGTAAGATGCGCATGGTCATGTGGTAGAAATCCTAAGAGTTGTAGAATGAGTTTGACTCAGTTAACTGTGTGTGTGAGTATTTAGGTTAGTTCTTGCATAGTGTAATACCTAGAACTTGCCTGGTTCATTGATGTTGTTTTGTGGTTGAGGGAATAAGATGTGATAGCAAGCCTCCTTGTATTTTCAGTCCACTTAGACAAAGTAATTAACCCCACCAAAAATATTTTTCAATTTTTAAACCCTTCTTTGAGCTTAGTAGTTTTTATTCTTCATCAATAACTCTAATTAACTCTCCTCTAGCCCTGGTCCAATATTGGACATTGTGTACTAAAACACCTAAGTTGTGGGTGGCTATTGTCAAAATATTAGTTGTCTAATGGAAAGTTGATTTAGAAATTAGTTTAAAGCATCTAGCCGTGGTCTATTCAAGACATTATGTACCTTGACTGACTACATCAACATAAGTTGAGGGAGGCTGATGCTTATATATATATATATATAAAAGGGAAATTATGGTAAATTTTGAATGAATGAGAGATATATAAGTGAACTAGTAAAGCCATGACCATGATAGGTAAAATTCAAGGGTAAAAGAGAGTTAAACCCTAGTGTTGAGTCACTTTTCCCTAAATCCTTCCTTACCTAGCCTAAAACCTCATTACAAGCCTCGAAAAGACCTGCTTGATCTTGGAAAATCAACTACAAAGGGGGTGTTAGATCATAATTGCAAGCCTATAGGTATGTGCACTATTCTTGTAACTTTTTTGTTGAGTGTGAGAGTTTAAATTGTGTCCACAAAATATAATGAGAGGTGAACTTCATTGATATGAAGGCAACTTGAGTTTCGCTAGTCTCACTGGGATATGATGCCCATGATTATACGTATGCTGATATTGAATAAGTGCCTGTTGTAGATCCTAATGCGTTGAACTCATATCAGTAAATTAACAAGTGAGTGATTATGCTAAGTCTACTTTAATAGGTGATTGCCTGTCATTTTTTTAACCATGTATGCAGTTTGGTGCTAAGTTTATTTAGGATAAGCAATTGCCTTACGTTGAGGGTGTTAATGTTCCGACATTTGCCAGAACATTTTATATCTTTTTCTTAGGATAATAGTACATTTTCAAGAAATTGATATTGTATTTAACACTTAATTTTAGTGTTTTCAAGTTAAGGAGTTAGCTAAAGGAAATATGTAAAAAATAGCAGAAAAAGGTCACTGACGGTCCAATTGGCGAACCGCCAGAACTATGACAGACTGCCAGAGTGACAGTCTGAACTAAAAAAAATACTCCGAGTAAAGAACTCATGTGATGATCCTAGTGGCAGACTGTCAATCTTTTGATGGACCGCCAACTTGGCCGTCAAGTTTACCAAGAACTCAAGCTTCTAAACGATCTAGCAACAGACAATGCGATGGACCGTCATTCCAGCGACGGTCCGCCAACATGACCGTTAGACCTAAATAGAACTTGACATTCCAGGACCATCGATGATGGCCCATGCGGCAGCCCGCCAGTAATCCAATGGGCCGCCGTCCTGACCATCAACTTAGACGTGGTTTTTACTAAGTTTGATTTATACTATCTCTAACAGAGGACATATTAATACCGACTTTTAGGTTTTATTTCGTATCTTTTATCATATTTTCCAACTTTGAACATTATTATAAGTAGTATTCTCTGAGAAACAGCTAGAATTGTCAATCTAAACTTATTATTCATATTTTCCTCTAAAAATTCAAGCACAAATCTTTGACTCCTTGTAAGTATTTTTTTGAATCTATTTATGACAAATACAATGACTCTTTCTTGTTCTTCTATGAAAATGTGTGGCTAAGCTCCCATAACTAGGGTTATGGGAGTCTTGAGTGAAAAGTTGATTGGGGTTGTGAAAATGTTTGATTTCCATTATTAACTATGGTTACATAAACCTTTTTTCACAATAATGACCTTTATTGGTTGCAAACTTGAAGGGTGATCCCAAGAACATCACTTGTTCGAATAGAAAAGTGTTTAGCAAATAAGAGGTTTACGTGAAATTTAGAGTCTTTAACCTTTGGGTTAAGGGTTGATTCCTTAACAGGATCAACCCACATGAGAGAATAATTGAATAAGTTAATGTATTCTTTAAGTACGAGAGAATTGAAAGATAATCTATTCATTTAGGTTGAGAAAAAAAAGGATAATTGTAGGATTCAATAACTCTTGGAATCGTAGTGATTAATTGGAAATTCAAAATAATTCACAACCCTAGATGCTTGAGCATCTCGGTAACCATAACTCTAGTTTGTCTATTCTCATTGAATTACTATTTAAAATAAGCACCACCCTAATTGAACTTCTACATCGTACTCTTTTTATGCATCACTTATTTATACTTTACTATTTTACCTTCCTTTGCTTTTTTCATGGTTATCCCACATTTCTCTTTTTCTCTTCTTCTATAAAATTTTGCACATAGAAAAAGCGTTTCTTTCATTTATGGGATCTTTTCTTTACTCAAATCCAAAAAGCTTCACTTTTTCAAGATTATAGAAACCTTCTTAAGATTTTGTGGCCCAACTATACTTCTTTCTCGTTCCACCATCCCTAACTTAGGCTTTTAGCCTCAATTTTTATTCTTAATTTCAAGGAGGATAGGGTTCAAGAGTGGATGAATGGAAGGGTAACAACTCGTAATGCGTTTGTTAAAGAAAAGTCCAAAGGCTCGAAGAGGGTAACTAAGGGTAACTTTTATGTATTGGTAGACTTTTTAGGCTAAAGTGGACTTCCAAAATCACAAGATGGACTATGAACATTTTACCAAAAAGCACAGTCAAAAATTAGCTTTGAAAGACTAAAGGTGCAAGTTCTATATAGTATAAGTACACATGAGATGGAGATAATTAACCTCATACATATGGCTTGCGAATGTTGTCGAGGGGATTCAATTTTTCTACCCGCTCTAGACAAAGATGAAGTATTCATTATTTTTCTTAAGTCAACTTTCAGAGTCATAGGAAGAGGGAAAAATTTTGTCACAAAGTTTCTCACGTCCATGACTTCGAATAATTTTACAAAATTTTTGGACGGAGGGGGTTGTTTACTTTTGTATCCACACCATATATGATTTGATAATCATGGGAAACATCCAAGATATTATCTCACATTGAAGTTCATAGCATGGGCGACCCACTATATGGTTACTCAAACATCACCAATGGATTCAACCCTAAATTATCCATGCTATAGGTACTCAGACTTCTCTTCCATTTTATATCCTTGATGCTACGGGTACTCAGACTTCCCCTGCACCTATGGTTAGAATCCCAATCACAAAGGCAAAGCTCGTCTAATGAAATTTAGACTAAAATATCAAACTACGAACAAAATAGTTAATCTATGCAAATGTGAGCACCATTAAAGTGCTCGAATATTACAACCCAAATAAATATCAAGCTAAGAATTTTCCAAAAGAATAGAAAAGTGTGCAACAATATCACTAATACAAGCCCAATAAAATGAATAAGGAAACACCCCAAATAAAAATGTAGCAACGTCCCTACTGCATCAATAATCAAAGATAATCAAAGATATAAGCATGCTACTTGAAACTACATCAATGACCGCTATCCTTTTTAGATTTTGCGACATCACAATTTATCTTGAGATTAGACCATTCCTGCATGCAACAACTTAAGCAAGAGTGTGAGGAAATTAGGAATGTAGTTGGTAAATCAAATGGCTTCTGTGTCCGTGATCATAACCGATTGACCATGATCGCAAATAGGAGAGTAACCGCGATCGCTCATGGAGACCGTAGTTGCAACAATCGAGGGCATGTCTACTGCCCTATTTTTCACTTATCCAGCTTTTATACTCACTTAGTGCTCATTAATCCTTTGATTTATTTCACCTCAAATTATTCACGCTTTTTCCTTTCTAAGATTATGCATAGCACTATATAGTGTCACATATGCATGAGTTATTCATATGTTAAAACTAACATTAGTACTACAAAAATATAATAAAAATAATATGAGCCATCCTCGCGGTATTTGTGGGTTGCCTTACACACAGTGCCTTACTTATCATCGTGGCACGACGTTGGTATGTAAAAATTTATCAAGGATGGTCCACAGACCCCACTTATCAAACTCTCCTTTATCAATTAACCTTCCAACAATGTATTCCACCTCTATCTTCTCTTTGTTGATTAGACTTTGGGACAACCTCTTTTTTGGTTGGATGTTGGGCATCTTACCGCCCAAGTCCTCCGTCATGCTCTCTTCTTTTATTTTTTTTACCTCTGCATGCATCGCCAAGATTTGATCATGGTTTTGTAGGTTGGCGATTGGGCCACTAGTGGAGTCTCCCTTAGGTTTACCATCTAGACTTGGAGGACTAGTACCATTTGATTTTATAATTCTTTATAGAGACCAAATGAGATACCACCATTTTAGAGAGTGTAACTAAGTCCTCTTTTAATTTACGGATGATTTTTTCCATTTTTTCAACTTTGTTCAAAATTCTTGCAAGGAGATCCTACATTCTATCTTTGTCGGCGTCAATGGAGCTTGACTATTTATTAGAATCATGATCATGGTGAGGAGAAAAATGGTCATACTAATGTTACCGATCTCTCCAAACTTTACCACCACCATGATTTATCTAGCCTTGATTTCCACCATGTCTATAATAGGCCAAATGAGAACCCCCAAGTGGTTAGCTAGGTACTAAATTTCTTCCTCCATTCTCTTAGCTTTGTCATCTTCATAATAGTCTCTTGGTATCATGGGGTTTGCCCTTTTCATGGGTGCACCCATGAGATACATAGTTAGGAGCTCAAGTTGGGTCAAGATCTTTGTCATGGTTTGCTCTTGATCTTCATCAAACTTTCTTTGTTCTTTACTAATCATGTGCTTGGGTGGAGGGCTGGTTGAAATGTTGAATTCTCGGGTGTGACATTCCCGAATGTGTGTAGTTAACTCTCTCAACAATTTTGTAGCCACATGTAAGTGCAAGTCTAAGAGAGAACCTTCTGTCGCATTATTTACCATCATTTGGTTCAAAGGATCTAGTACCCGATAGAATATTTGGAGAAGTGTCTTTCCCAGAATCTCATGTTTGGGGCATTTGGATAATTTCCTAAGAAACCCCTCCCATTCTTCATGAAGTGTCTCCCTATACCTTTGTCTAAAGTTCATGATTTCATCTCTCGAGTGACACACCTTAGATGGGGAGGAATATTGATCTGAAAACTTCTTTGTTAGATCCTTCTATGAAGTGAGTGAAGTTGTAGGGAGTGTGCAGAGCCATAACAATGCTTCACCCTTTATTGAGAATAGGAAAATCCTAAGCCAAAAGGACTCTTGAGTCATATGAGAAATGTTGAAGGGAGTACAAATTTCCAAAAAATTCTGTAAGTGAACATGTGGATCCTCATGGGCTGGCCTCCGTATATCTCCATTACTTGCAATACATGAAGCATGACACTAATCACATGAAATGTCCCGCTCCCATAGTGAGGTGGGATATGGTTTTCACTCGTATACCTCCCACTATTCAAGTGGCTTTCTCTATGAGTCGGTTTATCAAAGGACTCCACAGGATTGGTCCCTTCACTCACAGTTTCGGTTATGCTAAGATTACCTACAAAAGATCCAAAAGCAACAAGGAAAATAATGTATCACACTCCGAATAATCCCAAGTAAAAATAACACCACACAAGTAAAATCTATATTTCACTCCCCGACAATGGCACCATTTTGATAACACTCAACACACTCCCATAATTAGGGATAAGGCGGTCGTTGTCAAGTAACCCAATTTTAATTGGGGTCGAATCTTGAGGAGTGAACTATAGACTTCAAAACCTATAGATGCTCAAATTACTAAGAGATTACCCAAAATGCTTAAAAAAATGACATGTGAAATAAAATGGGGGATTTGCTTTGGAATTCTTTAAAACCAACTTTAACAAACACTTAGTGAATAAAACTTTTACTTAGAATTCAAGATTTGAGGGAAATCTTGGGCTTATGTCTACATAGAGGTAATGCATGTGGGTTGATGTTGGTTCATCATGAAATTTAGTTGTTAAATAAAGGATAGGCTAGTTCAAAGTTTATTGTGGTCCATCTTTCAATAAAACCACAACGATTTCACCCGTTGCTCTTTTGAGCACCTAATAAGTGTACAAATATTCATAATCACCTAAGACCTCAGTAAAACATTACTATTTCTAGGATGATTCTCTTGATATGATTTACACTCCTACCATACTTATTTTTAAGAATGCAAAAGGTAGTAAACCATATGCTCAATTGTCCACCATTGCTTTGTCCCATTATAACCCTCTTTAGGGGATGTTAAGGGTTACCTAATATTTGCCTTCATCGCTCTTTTAAGGATGATAAAGGGTTTCTAGAGTTTGAGGCTTTCACCTATCAAATCCATTTGGAGATTTGGGGTTTTCACCCATCAAATTCCAACCCTTAAGCTCAAGCAATGGTGAAATACATACTCAACAACTAAAATCCATGCAAACACAACAATACCCACACACAATTACACTCTAATTCAAAATAATCTCAAGAATAAATTACATAGCTACTCATGAAGAAAGTAAAGAGAGAGATATCATAAGAATTATACAAAGCATTCATTCTTCACAAAAAATCTAAGAAATTTAACCTTCAAAGTTAATTACATACTTTCCCAAGAGTAGGGTTACAAGTCTTGAATTCAAAAGTTTCTTATGAGCTAAGCAATCCTAAAGAAGAAAGGGTTTTATCTTAAATATGGCTTGGGATGCGTCTAAGTTCTTTTATAGATCTACCCCTAGGCATATTCTTGATTAACCGCTATTGCGCAAGGCTATCCACAACCGCGACCATGTGACCATGGTTGTGTGTCGCGATTACATTATTCTGAACATCTTGATTGACAGAGATCGTGGTTGTGGTAACCAAGGCTGATGTAGTTCAAGTCTTTAGCAGCACTATTTTTTACTCTCTTTTTATCATTTTCAGCTCCAATCCACATCTTTTGGTCTCCACAACTTTATGCATGCAAAGAGTTGATATTAGTGAATTTATACATATATTTTGTCTCATTCAGTTATTGAAAAAAAGGTAATATGGATGAATGATGAGTGCGAATGAGTGGTAAACTCACCACTCATCACATGTAACTAGACATTTCACCAAGATATTTGTACAAACATCTTATGTTCATGCCTTTACCAAGGTCAATTTCAATGTAGAAATCATCAATATTAGGGTTATTCAACACCCATTTGACAAACGATAAAAAAAAGTACCCACATGTTAAAATCATCACCAATAACATGTATAAACATAAGTCTAATCAAGAACAAACATTATTCATCATTAGGCAACAAAATCCTTATCATTTGATTTCAAAATCGCCATTTACAATCATTAATCCATGTGTAAGATACATGGTTTTTGAGTTATTTATCAAGGAAGAGAGTCACATTTCTTAAACAAGATGATTCAAGAAATGATTCTTGGTCTTCAAGCCTCTAGAAGGTCACCCCTTCAAACTATAGCTTTAATATTGAGCAAGAATTATTTTAAAGGATTAGTGTGTGTTTTTATCTTTCCAATGTAAAGGATCAAGGGCCAAAAGATGTTATATTATGAGGGTTTTAAGGGTTTTGGTGGGGGAAAATATCCATAAATCCCTATTCTTAAAAGCTGAAAAGTGGCTTCCTAGGTGGGTACGACTCACTTAAGTCAATCATAACCTAGGGTATGAGTCATACCCTAACTCGTACCCAAGGTTTCACCAAGGACCCCTACACTGGTTAAGGTAAGACTACACATCCTTGAGTTGTACCAAAGGGTATGAATAGTACCCTAAACTGTACCCACAACTCGTACCCACAACAGTGTCAACTAAGCCAAGTGTTAAGCACCATACGACTTGGCTTGGTACGATTCATACACTAAGATATGACAATTTGGAGGTCAAGTTATAACTTGGACAGTGTGTAACACCCAACACACTACCTAGGGTACGATATTGGGTCACCAAGTCGTATCTAAAGGTTACGACTTGGACCAAGGGCATGGTACTAAAACACCTAGGATTTGGACCCTTAGAAAAATTCTCTTGTTTGAAGCTACTAGACTATGTACGACTAAGGGTACAAGTCGTA